>NC_141220.1:8330000-8457500 GCF_054856515.1 Filicampus tigris
CTGATGTGTTGTGTTGGTTTGTTTTAAAAGGTAGTACTGCCTGCTAAGCCAGCACTACATTGGAGTGCTCTTTTTCATGTGCGTTCCCTCCCTTCGCACGGGCATAGTCTGCCCTCTAGTGGACGCCCATTTCGAGACGAGGAAAAAAAAAAAAATACTGAAAGCTATGACCCTCAAGTGGAAGATGTTCGTTCCCCTCCTAAAATAACATAACAGCGGCCATTTTGTCACTTCTGTCGACTGAAAATGACAAATCACAAAAGCGCCGGGCTCTCGTTACAACTAGGGATGGGAATTTCGACTAATTTGCCCGCCGACTAGTCTCAAATTTTATTTGCGACTAGTCGACTAGTCTATAAGCAAGAAAACTTGAAATTTAATACATATTGAATTCAAAGTTTCAAATGCAAATGTTTTGTGTATTTACAATAGGGGCTATTTCAGCCCAAACATTAAGGACGGTTTGTTAATTTAAATTCTATTGATGTAACAACAACTGACTGAATAAAATTGAACAATTGAAAGAGAAATACATTTCTGATACATTTGCCAATGCAGTGCATGGCATTTATTATGAATAATGTAATGAGTAATGGTACCGACTCCCAGTCCAGCAGGGTCTCATTTGCCATATTATCATGCACACAGGCGACGACTTTATTTTCTCGTGCCCACGTACCCATCACACTGCACAGGAGAGCAGCCAAGTTTTCAGCTGTGTGTCTTTCCTGGGGAGCAATTCTATCTCTTGGTGCTCAGCTTGTTGACAGAGGCAGAGGCGTGAGGAACAAGATGCGTGATACTTAATGCAGCGTTTAACCAATTAATAAAATACTAAACGTTTAATAAATTGTAGACGGTTAAACGGTTAAATGACTAATCGCACACGTCCCTAGTCCCAACCAATCACAGCTCACTTGTTTTCTGAAGCTGAGCCATGATTAGTCATTACCAGCCCTGCGCAACTGTGATGTCATTTTCAGTCGACAGAAGTGACAAAATGGCCGCCCCCAGTGATGGCTGAAAATGGGTTGATTAAATCTTATTCCACAAACGCAATATTTATCAGAATGCCTTGTTTCAACTAGTGGGCCTGATTCGAACATATTCTTGAAAAAAATAAGTTTGGGTTGACTTCTCTTAAAGGTTTTATGATGGCAAAAGTTTGACCATGGAACAGTTTTGTTTTGAGCTAACTTTAGAGGTGCAACATTATTTCAAACTCCAAACGGGAGAAGGATCGGTGTCATGTGTTTGACTTACAATGTTTCACTATTGTTTTATTTTTTCAAATGAAATCGTTCTTTTTGTCTGCATGCGCAGGACCCTAACGCTCCATCACCGTACACGGCTTTAATTCTTCACCGTTATGGCCTCGACTGTGCTTTGGAGGTTCCAAACTTGGGCTTCAACTGCACCACCACTCAAGGACAGGTGAGGAACCACACATAAAATACAGTGGCATCTTGATTTACGAGTGCCCCAACTTACAAGTTTTTCGAGTTATGAGCAGTTGCTTGGTTAATGTTTTTTTTTTTTATTTTTGTAAATTTATTTATTTTTTTGGTTTGTTTTGTTTTGGGTCGTGCCAATTTTTTTTTTTTTGCAGCCTGGTACCGTCAGAAACCATTTATAGTCATAAGACTACAGTTCTGTTTTTTTCTGTCAATAGGGGGTGCTGAGTGTACACTAATGAGAAATAAA
Organism: Filicampus tigris; assembly: GCF_054856515.1. Lineage (NCBI taxonomy): Eukaryota > Metazoa > Chordata > Actinopteri > Syngnathiformes > Syngnathidae > Filicampus > Filicampus tigris. The sequence goes on from NC_141220.1 coordinate 8,331,705, forward strand.
ATGAACCTTTTTGATTTTGGCGAATGGCTGCAATGACACAAAGTGAAAAACTTCAAGGGTCTGAATACTTTCCGTACCCACTGTATATGTATATTATGAATGAATGAATGAATGAATGACACACACTGCACTCCAGCAAACATTTCTTTGTCCCGTTCTGTCTGTATTGTCACACTTTGTCGTCTTCTGTGCAGCTGAATGTTTCCGGCCTCTTCAAGAATTTGGACCTGCAGCTGCTGCAGCCCATGTCTTTGACCCTAATGTACTCTAGTCCGCCACTGGCCAACCACTCAACAGTCAGCCTGGATCCGATGGAGATCTCCGCCTTCAAGCTCAAACTGCGCTAGGAGCCAACTTGATCCAGCAGGCTCAGACTCTTTGGACCGAGAACCGAAGCCTTGCCGGCTTTGGACCGGCACAGGGGACTCTGATTCAGCTGTGACGAACGTGACGCGCAGAACCACAAACTCTCTGAGAACACGACTGCAGCGGATTCTGCTGCGTAAGAATGTGTTCGTTCTTGGCTTTCAGCCTGGAACTGAACTACTGAATGTAAATATCCCAATGATGTGCAAGTAGGAGTAAAGAGGGGTTCATAAAAAATGTGCCACAAGAGTGCAATTTCAAAAGCTTTGATTTGAGATTTTATGTTTTTTTTTTTTTTTTTCTATGCCCACACTGATATTGGCACACATCGCAATCATTTAATTTTTTTTTATTTCATGTAATTTTTTTTTGTTTTTTTGCCTCAATGCAACAAAGACTGTGTGGTGTGGATATTTGGAGATGTAAGCAGGTCTCCGCTCTGTAGTAACAATGGGATCATGTGAGAGCTCCACTCATCGAGAATGGGAGAATCCTTGTCACCGCGGGCCAACATATCTTAATCTGTGTGTTGGCGCATCACGGCTGTGCGTGTAGCTGTGCTTCCCCAATCCCGGACCATGTATGTGTGTGCGTGCAAAGTCTTAGGCCACCACTAACCCTGTTGCTTACATGAGCCTTTCACATGTTGACACCGTAAAACAGTAAATAGTAGGACGCAGACAGCTAGCAGGATGAAGCTGAGTTGAGGGGTGGTGCAAAAAAGCAGCGGCATAAAGATGACAAGTATTTTAGGCACTGTGGTGTCAATGTAACTTTGCATTCTGCTGGCATTATTAGGGGAGCACCTAACCATTTGCTAACAAACACGCACACACGGGGTGTTCGGAAAGTCAATATGCACTTCGTGTATAATGACAAATACACGGGGTACATATGTATTCTATATTGAAACATTTCTGTGAGTAAAAATATGCACAGTGACTTTCTGTACATCCTGTATCTTATATGTCACATGGTAGTACTGATTTTTATTATTCTTTTTATTTGGGTGGGCCGGCAAACATTCAACGCTGACTACGGGCGTCAGGGGTTTGGGGGGCTTGTGCTGTTTGGGTGGGTGGTGGGGTGATGGCATCTGTTCCTGATCTGGAGATATATGCTTTGCAACAAAAGCTAGAATAGAAATGCCCTCGCCTCCACCCTGCCACAGCTACTGTATCTGCGGCCCGGTGGTTGGCCACCATTGGCTTGAATAACAAATCTAATGCTGGTTTAAACAAGGGTTTTTTTTTGTAGGTTTTTTTTTTTTCTTCTTCTTCGCTGCACAGTCCTATTATACATGTACACATGGAGTATGTCAAGGTCCAAATCATGATGCTGTACCTGCAGGTTCAGCTCAGGGGTTGAATGCAAAAATGATTTCTTCAGTTTCAGTCATCCATTTTAATCAAACTATCATTAAGTTTGGTTTGGAGCTTTTAGATGCCTGGGCTCTTTAGATTATGAAGTCCAGCCCCGAGAGTTGCAATGGGATGAGAATCGTATTTTCAGGTCCAGTATACATTAGCAATATTCCAGTGATCATGGAGAAACCTTGTATATGGACAAAGTTTGTTCAAAAAGTGGCATGTCCAAGAATTAACTTTCACGAAATAACATTTTTCTTTAACTCGTTCACTGCCAGACATTTTCAGACCCTCTTTGACCCTACATTTGGGAAAAAAAAAAAAAAGAAATTCCTGCGATTGAATGACTGGACTGTGAAAAGACAAAATCGTCAATGGCATAGAATGAGTTAAAAGCATCATAATGAACATTCTAGGTGCCTGTTTTGCAAGCAGATGGATTTCTTAACTTTGGCACTCAGTTTGCTGTGGCTTGAGTTGCCTCAAGTCAAAATTAGGAGGCAGAGTTGAGGGACAACATCAGTGTAGCTGGCTGATGTGTGTACCACTCTGGGCTCCAAAATTTCATCTCCACGGAGCTGCTGCATTTTCCCGAGACTGTGTACTCAGCATGCAGCTGGGCACACGCATTTTTTTGTTATGACTCTGTGCATTACCTAACTGGTTAGTTCATTTCCCTCAGGAGCCCTGTCACACATCAGCATGTGCTGCTCTGGCTTCTATTAACATTTCAATGAGACCACATTGATTTGCACTTCCTTCTCTTCCATTCCTGAATCTCCATCTCAGCTCTTTCACTGTGTCACATGGAAATTGTGGAAATTTGTCCTAAAAAAAAAAGTGCTATTTGCTGTAGCGCTGTGTGTTCAGAGGTAATATATGGTGGCAGGCTATCTTCTGTATTAAGTCCAGGTGGCGTAAACATGGAGAGAAACTTAATAAAGATGAAAATTCTACATTGGTCATGTTTATAATTTTTCTTGAAAATAATTTGAATGGAAAATGTGATGTGATGATGGCACATCTGTCTTGCAGTGCAGAGCTATTGGGTTCAAATCCGGGCACTGACCTTCCTGTGTGGAGTTCCACGTTCTCCCTGTGCCTAGTGTTTCGTCCCACATTCTAAAAACATGCATCTGGTTCATTAAAGAATAAATTGGCCGTTGTGCCCTGTGATTGGCTGGCAACCGGTTCAGGGTGTACGCTGCCCAAAGACACCTGAGATGGGTACAAGCATGTTCCCTAGTGAGGCCAAGCGGTTCAGAGAATGGATTTGATGGGTTAGACATTTGCATTTTAAGAACTTTAAAACCAACTGGTATTTAACATGAAAGGAATTATAGCAATATTATGTATACTACAGTGGACTCCCGCTAGTTGAAGGGGCTTGTAAATAGTGAAACTCTGCATATAGTTGACGGCCGTTTTTTTAACAGCCAAAAATTACTTTAAAAACACTGATATACCTCCTTTAGGCTATGTGTTTCCCACCAAAAATGGAGGTTGCCCTGCCATTTCCCCCCCTAAAAAATACAGTAATGAAAAAAAAAACTCACTAATAGGTGAATCCGTGGGTGCAAAACTGTGTGCAGAGGTCCTCTATACTTCGACTTCCAGGGCCTAAAAATTATGTGGCCATTTTTTTAACTCCCAAATTAAACTAAATAAATAAAGGAAACCCCCTTTGTGTTTTCCACCAGAACGTGGGATACTCTTCCCAAAAAAAACTATTGAAAAAAAAAAAAAAGAGCCCGCAAATGGGTGAATCCGTTTGTGCCAAACCGCACGCAAGGGTCTTCTGTACGTCAATTTTCAGGGCCTAAGAATTATTTGGCCAATTGACAAATGTAAATAAAACCATTGTTTCAAAATCGTTTGAGCTCAGACTTCAGATCAAGCCAATGAATTTGTGACCAGGGCCGGGTCCAAACAGGCAGCCACAAATTTTGAGGGGGCATTGTGCTCCAGCACCTTTTACCATGTCAAACTGACAAATCCACTCACTTGGATGAGGGTAGTAGTTTACTGCTGCAAACTACCGTATTTTCCGGACTATAGGTCGCTCCGGCGTACATAAAATGCATAATAAAGAAGAAAATAACATATATAAGTCGCACTAGAGTATAAGTCACATTTTTGGAGGAAATGAATTGTGCTCTTAGTAAACATCATTTCCACCGAGCTACGATGGTAACATTTTGCTTACATTCACATATGTAGCATACAAGAAAGTTACGGTAAGATAACTTTATACTCACCAAAACGGTTATAGATCGATTAAATAAGTCTTTTATTTATCCCCGACCGTGTAGAATGTTTCCAAGTCTCCAAAAGTATTTATGTATTCGGTCGCAATTATCTCCTTGTTCTCTTCCCCGCTCTCAATTCCGTACGTGTGGCAGATGCAAGACCTCAGCCAGTGTCTTAAAGCAACAGTACACTATTTTGCAGATCTGGGTAGTCCGTCCCTGGGCCGGACCGGTCGGACCCTCCGGCCCGGCCAGATGCCTATTTTTGGGATGGAGGGGCGGGGGTTGACAATGTTTATGAATATGGCTGGAGGGTCGCGGCCGGAAGGGTACCCAAGTCAAGGGTGGAGAGTCAATGCCGACCGGCCAAAAATGGTCAAGTGCCCAGCTCTGCTATTTTGTATAGATGTATATTGATAGACAGTCAAATTGTCTTTATCACGCTATTTTAATTACTTATTTATCAAAATGTTAGATTTTAACCGTTTAAATTATTCATGCATTCTAATAGCTTTCAGGATTTATCTTTATTTTTCTTTATGTGGGTTACAATAAGATGTGAAATGATATACATACACTACACATGTTATTCTGCCCGTTGTAAAGTCGATATGTAATGCAGGTTCATATGCAGCATATGGCCCCCTCTTGCCCCTGCCTGGACCTGGCCCTGTTGGTGACAGAAGACTAAATAATTTACCTACAGAAAGTCTTGCGCATTTGCTTTTCACAGTAAAACAACAGAAGCGGATGGTGGAAGAACCCTTCCCTATCTGTGATAGCCAACATTGCCGTTCTGAAGCATTTGACCCAAATATAACATACAGACTGAACAGAAGGGGTCCAAGGACTGACCCTTGAGGGACCCCGCGTCATGGCTATTCGATCAGATTCAAAACTTTCAACGGTCACAAATGAACTCTTTTCCTCTGATGGACGTATGGACTACTATGGTATCGGGATGAAATAAAAGTGAAATCAGCTCTGCTGATTTGCGAAAGCCACAATCCTTTCCTTGATCAATATTCAGTCTTTTCCCACTGATTCAAAATTGGTGCTTGTAAACAGTGAATCGGGTGGAATGAGATTTTGTACCACCTGTATTGTTGAAGTCAAACACCGAACAGAATTCACATTTTTTTGATGCTGGCTAAGAAATTTCTCCGAACACCCAAAAGCACTAGAACAAAACAATGCATAGAACGATGGTGGCCCCAGGCATGTCCAGAGGTGCATGACATTACAGGAAAATGATACTTTGTTGGGAAGAAGTCACGCAAGCGCAAAGGAAAGGCCACAAACTCCACACAGGAAGTCCAGAGACTAGATTCAGAGGTTTGAGACGTCGCAGACAATGTGATAACGGAATGTCGCCACCGTGTTTCTCTACAGCATGTGTATTGTTTATTATGTCTGTTGTTGAATTGGAGGTTAAGACTACGCATACTGTACTTTTAAAATTATCTTAATCAAAACGGAATCCACAACTCATTCAAATATTGTTTTATTTCAAATCCATAGTGGCTATGTACAAAAGCAAAGTCCTAAAATCTCTGTCCAAACACTTCTGGCCCTAAGTGCACTTGTAAAATGAAGTTAGTCTTATAAACTGCAGGGGGCAGCATTGAGTCATTTTAAACGCTGTCCACTTACCTCTCTAAGGCCTTGAGGAAGAGGGACACAAAGCAGAAGTGATACACAGTGGAACAGCATACATTTCCTTTGTGTGAAACTGGAGCATGTTCAGTTGATGTTGGAAATAGAGTGCCATGAAAACGTGTTTGCACCCTTCCAAAACTCTTATTTTTGTTACATACCGGTAGATTCCCCATTTTCTCGTTTAACACCATTAAACAAATGTAAAGATCAGACATCGATAACCTAAGTAAACATAAAATACTGTTTTTAAATGGTGAATTGCAGAGCTGGGCATTTTACAAAAAATTCACGGTCTGTTTATCGCCTTCCGTCTGCAGTGTGGGTACCCTTCTAGGTACTGTAAAGGTGCTGTAAAGGTACCGTCTAACCGCCTTTTGGTCAAAGCGGAATGCCCAGCTGTGGTGATTTGATTTATTAAGGGAAAAAAATACTTAAAGATACCGGACCTTGTGTGAAAAGTACTTGCCTCACTTGTTAAATTAAAACTGTGGCTCATCACATTTTTTGGAAGGGTGAGTTCATTGTCACTGCCCACACCCAAGCCAGATGACCTCCAGCCCTGGCCAATTAAGACATCACTTAAATAGAAACTGTCTGACAAAATGAAGGCAGTCAAAAACCTGCAACAAAATGCAATTATCCAAAGAAATTCAAGAACAGATGAGATATAAAATAATTGACATCTATCAGTCTGGAAAGTGGTTACAATGCCATTCCTAAAGCTTGAGGACTCTGACTAATTACGGTCATTGGCCTCAAATAGAGAAAACATGGAACAGTGGTGAACCTTCCCAAGAGTAGCCAGATGCCAAAAATTACAGCAAGAGTACAGCGATGACTCATCCAGGAGGTCGCAAAGGAAACCAGGACAATGTCTGAAGAACTATCGGTACTATGACAGTGGATTTAGGAAAACAAAACAAAACAAAACAAAACAAAACATTGAAATACATACTGACTACAGGACTTAGTTGTGGTATTTTCCTAACTATACACTATCCTTTCCTATATTTAAAAGAAAGCACCTTTTCATTCCTCCCTGGCCAGATGACTTATACCACAAAGGTTAACCAAAAGGTGCTGTAAAGGTTCAATTCAGTACCAGACTTTTTCAGGCCCATTTTGAAATGACATCTAAATGTCATTGGGATAGAATCAGTTCAGAGCGGCCATCGGGTCACATGCTCTGAAATGAAGGTGCTGAATGGTCGAAGAGGAGATCTGTGTAACTGCCATCTATTGCTCTTCCAAAAGTACCAAATTGAAATTGGATTGAGGAGAACTCAATTTGCATTTGGAAAACTCAATGTGAACATGCACATATTTGGATCGTCAGTAAGGTTCAAATCCAGTTTTAGAGAAACAGAAATACATTTCATCATTTTAAAATCTGTTTCACGTTTGTTCGACTTCTTTAAATTCAAATTGGACAATTCAGACTTTCAATGCAATGATTCAAAATAATACAACTTCAATATATCTCATTCAAATTTCAATAATGCACGTTCAGTGATTCAAATGAAGTTTCTGGTGGCGCATATTTCAGCCCGTAGAAAACACTTTTTCACACCACTGTAAACATGTTTTGTTGCTGCGACATAAAAAACTGTTATTAGTGTACAAGAAAGAGCGTGGTGGCAGCAGGGCTGCTTGAGGCTTGGCTGCGAGCACCAACGGAGCTCCAGAGGGAGGCCAAGTGCTTGCCAAGACGCCCACTCTGCATTTTATCTCCAGTTGCTGATACCAACTGTCTTTACCTCACCTTCCTTCCTTCCCAAACCGAGCGACCGCAATAATAGCAACTTGCTGTGACGCGTTGGGTGAATCTTAATCTTTCGCAGCCGAGCACGGCCGCGCATGTTTGATTCGCACGAAGCGCCAATCAGAGCTCTATGGAGGTTTGGATAGGAAGATGAAAAAGAATTTCAAACGCAAGCTTTCATCAATGTACGAAAAGCTCCAGGCGCACATTTTCATTTCTAGTGTAATATGGAGGCGATAGTTTGTGTAGCGAGTTATCTCTGAAGATTTAATAATGAGCCACAACTCCCCCCAACTGTGCCGAGTAGAGCCGCTGCTGATGACACAACCTTCCTTCACACATTACGTGGAACTGAAATGGGGGCTGGGAGCGTCAACGTTAAGAAGAAGAAAGTGTATTTTGTGTCGAGACATCACAGAAGGCAAGTTGATTGTGAGCAGATGACTGGGAAGGCACATTTATTTCATTGAAAAAAATCCCGCGGCCCACCACCAGCTGAAATTGTGAAAAAAAAGCTTATTTTAACAATATAAGTCTAATATTGTTTAAATAAGCATTTTTTTTTAACATTGAAGAATGACGCTATATTATAACATCTTGAATAGGAATTAAATAAACACAAAGAAAAAAGTATTTTATAATGTTTCATATTGATACTTAGTGTGAAAGATGGCCCTGTTTGGATAAACATGCGTCACTAATTCGCTTGTCTCTTAACGAAGACAATTAGCTACCTGCTGCTGCTGCCGCTGCTACCTACTGGTATGGAAGAGTACTACAATGTAGTGACTACATGATTACGCTGCCAGGCAATAGACCGCAGAGGCACACAAATTAGATAATTTCGCATGGCACACCTGACAACATCTCGCGGCACACCAGAGTTTAAAAAACACTACGCTAGTGGAATGACTTTTTATTTGCAACATTTTTTTCCCACTACTAAGATCAAAGAGGAAGGCCATACTTTGAAGGAGCATGCGTTTGCATTCAATAAAAGGAATTTAACCAGAGGACTGTGCTCATGACTGAATGTATATTTAGAGCTGTGCCATTAGTTGAAAAGCGAGTGAGCTGGCCTCGCATCGCTTCCCGACTCACACGCCGGAAATCTATGAATTACACAACCGGCATATGTGAAATAGAAACAAATGATTCAAAATCGAACTGACACGCCACCATTAGAATGACTGCAGTTGTTGCGAGCGGCATTTTCAGACAAACGGCAAGCCATCAGCACGTCAGCAGCTGCTTGGTCACTCGGCCATCATCAGAGGAGTATAGGAAGCAGTTAGCGGAATCAAAATGATGTTTGACCTGCAAGAGGCGCTAGTCCTTAGTACAGCATGCTGAGCGCTGAGGAGGAAAGACGCATTGAGTTCACGAGAGAATACGCACACTGACAGATTTGACAGGGGAGTCTCTCATTCAAACGTCGCTCCATTCAGAGTGCGTACATTTCATGAAGGTGCGTTAAGTGACCCACTTAAATCGACGGGAGAATCTGCACAGCCCAAAAAGTGCACAGCGGTGCGCCTTTTCTGACTTATGCACGCTTAATGAGTAGCATTTTAAATAAGAAAGAATTAGGCATGGGCAAAATGCTCTTTAAACTGCCAGAAAAAAAAAACTTCCTCTATAGCCAAATATGTAAAAAGGATTCATTTCCTCCCACATGTAGCTGTTAATGTAATGGTAAATATGCCACTGTTTGGCTCATAAATCTGACTCTGACGTTAGGACCTCACTGGCCATGAACCTCCCCGCACGCCACTGCAGTATTGTCTGACATTTCTGCACCCAAAAAATGAGTGAGCATATCAGGATTAGTTGGGTCTAGGTGGCTACTAGTTTGTGACATGAGCCTACTAATTTGGCCTGGTGTTATTAGTGCAGTATAGACTGACAGTATAAATAGTTCACTAAGAAGGTTTAATTGCGTACGAGAAGGCCAAAGGTGGCACTATTACTGAGACAGTCACTCTACTAGTGCGTCTTAACTAGTGAAGACAAAATGCATACTAGTACATGGACCTTAAGCTGGCGATGAAGAATATCAAATAAATACTCAAACAGATGTCCATGGATGACAGAAATGGTAAAGCTGAAACATGACCAGGGAGAAGTTAACCGCCATCTGCTTGCTCGGAGAGCAAATACAATTAGCAATGCTAAGTGCGCGCATGTGAGCAGAGAAAAGAAAGACTGGTCTTTGCAAACACCAAAGCCACTTTATTCCAGCATGAAATTAATCGCCACAATATTTTCCACTGCAAGGTAAATAGAAAAAGTAATAAAACAAACATATAAAATACTAGACTTCATTATATTGCAATCTGATTGAGTGAATGCGCTCTCCGCCGTTTAAAGGATTTAGGGCCTGACTGAAACAGGAAAAAACACATTCTGGGGCGGGGGGGACGTTGGTAGTTGGAAACGCTAATGGGAGCCCATTTAAAATGATAGGCGGACCGGCCTAAAGGCGATACCTATTTGGTACGGCCGGACAATATGAGTGTGATTGGTGGCTTGTCAACGTGCCCTGCACCCAGTCCAAGCGTGTACACTATAACAGGCTCCAGCTCACCCATGACCTTGGTGAGAATAAGCGCTATAGAAATGGAATCGATGAATGGACTTTTTTCTTGGTATTTTGACCTTTTTTTCTTTACAGCGTGGGCCCGATAGTCCTATTAGTGCAAAAATAACATGTAATGTCTTCTGAGGAATTCTCTCTTTAACTGGGATGTTCAGGGAATAAATCAACACCGCTTCAGGCTGGAAAACAGAGCAAAAATATCTTGATAAGAAAGCACTTTAATAGGCAGCACACATGGAGAAAATGTGTTAGCTTAGTCACTGTTAAGCCTCCAGCCTTTTCCCGCCTTTGTTCCAGAGGTGGCTGTTCAGTATAAACGGCAGTGACAGTACCCGTCTTGAGAGGGAGTGTCAGGACCACAACAGAATAAGTGCATATGTGAATGCCGTACTGCTGCTGCTTGACAAGCATTTTGTACGTCACGCCTCCAATTATCTGATTCCGGGAAGACTGTGCTGCTGTGTGAAAGCAAACAAAGAACGTCTGTGAAAAGGCAGATAAATACAGAATCTTCTGATACGGCTCCGACATACCACATTTGTCTCATTTTGATAAAGAAGCTCCAGCAAGGGTGTCAAACTTGTTTCTGCTACGAGAACACATTTATTTTTAATTTTTTAAATTTATTTAAGGCGTGCCGTCCACTAGCCAGAAGATGATCTGCAATGCGCGTGTTTACAGACAAGTCTTTGGCTAGAGAGATTTCTTGCGCCTTTCCTAATCTGCTCTGTGCAAGAACAATGATCATCATCATTATCTTGTTTAAAAATCAAGAAAAACATATGGCAAGCTTTCGCAGGCCACGTAAAATGACGTAGAAGGTCAGATCTGGCTCGCAGATCTTGAGTTTGACACCTGTGGGCTACCTGCTTAATCCACTTTACCATGATATGGATATTTCATTATTAAACAAGTAATAAATTAACAAAAGATAATAAATACACCTATAAAAGAAAAGTACCGGTAGATGCATTTTGTGGGACAAGAATGTTTTGTCCCCCGCCAATCCCAAGGTACAAATGATATCCAATCATGTGTTGCCTTTGGGCTGAAGGGCGGAAACTGCTTCGGGGGTCCTCGGTTCCTGACAAAGGATGTTTCCGAGATTACAAACAAACGCGGCACAAGAAGGCACGAGCAGTTCCCACTTGATTGTTTCATCCGTGGAGGTCGAGTTTTTTTTCCCCACAATCTAACAAAATAGACAATTCTAGCACAAATGATCACGTGTAAAAACAAAAAAAACAACAAAAAAAAGTTGAATTTTGAACATTACTTTAAGTCTTGTCTTAGTTTGTTTTACTTTAACTTTTTCAGTTTGACAAATGACATTCACAATCAAGGTGTGTAAGATTAAGCTTGCGCACAACCAGTGTGTCGTGTCGCAGGCGGTGCACGTATGAGACTTCTGGTTATAAAATCTCTAATCCGTTTCTCATTTCAATATGTTGTTGTAATTTTGATGACGAGGTCTTTTGTTTTCAGCATGAAAGCTTTTTAATATCATTTCCTCAGCTAGGACATCCATCCATTCATTTTCTGTACACCCTGGACTTATCGCGGGGCACATACACAAACATTCACACTAAATAATGAGATTATCTAATTCATCAACAATTATTTTTGATAATCAATAAATCGTTTAGGAACCGAAAAAAAGTACATGTTACAGTAAAAACCAGTAACCGAACCATAAAAAAAAATGATGCCATGTATTTTCTACACGGTCAATTTGAAAAAAAAAATCCTGTTTTTGAAAAAAGAGGAAGGAAATTCAAACATGTTTTTAAAAAATCAGATTGATTGATTAATCAACAAGCTAATCGACAGATTAATCTATTATTAAATTAATGGTTAGTTGCGGTCCTACACTCAAATTCCCAGAGGTGGGCACGTCAGTCGTCCTTCCGTCAAACCAACAGCATGGTGACTGGTAAAACAAAAACCAATGGGACAATTTCATTGCAGTCTGTGGGACCGAAAGGTATACAACACTGTTTTATTATTATTTTTTACTGGACTCTGGTTTCTGCGCCTGCTTATGACGTAACAAGTACGTTCTCGACACCAATTGGCTGTCGCTGACGACTGACGGGCAGACTGTGTCGGCCTGAAATAATGACAGAAAGGATGACTGACGGACTGACATGTCCACCTCTGCAGATTCCCACCTTTATGAGCTTCGAATTGACCTAACATGCATGTTTTGGAATGTGCGAGGAAGCCCGGAGATAACTCACGCAAGCCTAGGGAGAACCCTGTAATTCTCCGATTTTCATAATTCTATTGATGTCAAATGTTTAGGGACACCCTGTACTTATGGCCACAAAAGTGTTTTCATTTTCTGACCTCGCTACCAGATCAGCAGAGGTTACTGATCAACTACGACATGTCCTGACATACAAATTCGGGTTACAGATTTCCATCATGAACCGAGGACCCCCGCTTGCTTCCTGGGACCAGGAAGTCCATCATGGCAACGGGCGTCGGCTAGATGACACTCTGCGTCTTGATGAAAGCTGTCCTTTCGCTATGACCCTCAACTTCCTCGCTGTCTGATTCAGACTCGTAGGCGGTCATGTCCTCGTCCCCCCACACAGTGGGGATCCCCTTGTAGCATATGCGGGCCTTCCTCTTCTGTCCTCGGCCCAGGCTGAAACCAAAGCCCACGCGTCTGTCAGGCAATTTTGTCCTGCGGCCAAAAGAAGCTCCACCCGAGCGCATCTGCAGTGTGAAAAAAACTCCAGCAAAGGCCGTCAGGATAAAGGCACAGCTGAGCACCGCCGCGACGGCGGGAAGCCGAGAAGACGGGCGAAGGTCAGGAGGGTCCCCGCCTCCTCCGCCTTTATCATCGTCCGTCGCTGGATCCTCTCCTACGGCGTCTCCGCCGGCAGGAGGGGATTTGCGCTGGACCTGGTTCTGGTGCGGGCAGGAGGTGAGGACCAGGTGACTGTGAGGGGGGCAGGACAGGCAGTCCGTAGGCCCCGTGGCAGAGCAGGTGAGACAGGTGGGGTGACAGGGGAGGCAGGCTTGCACTGAAGACAAGTCCACCCAGTTCTCCAGAGAGAGATTGAGGAGCTGCGGCCCCGACGTGAAACCGGGAGGGCACAACTTGACGCAGCCTTGGAGGAAGAGGGAGAAGCCTGGGCTGCATTCTGTGGCAGCAGCAAGACGTAAACAAGAACGTGCAGACGTTTCATCAATGGGAGTCATAGGAAAAATAATGTAGTGTCATTTGTGGAGAACAAACAGTTTACTTAAAATGATTTTCAAAGTCGTCCCTCATTGTCGTTCACTTATTTAGCGCATCACAGATTTTTATTCTATTGTACAGTACAATTAATTACTCAACTGCACGTCTCCAATGAAGTAAACATTGTTGGTTAACTTTGTATAGCCTACCACCGCTAGCTAGAACAAATTGTAAGCCATAAAAATTTGTAAAGAGGGAAGATGGGAACTGCCGCTGGTTTTCTTTCTTAAAAATGCAGCGTCTGTTCAAATACAGGAATCGAAAGTAATCTAAGCACAACTGCCGGTAGCCTCAACTGACACCATCACCGTGAACCGCTGTGGCTAATGCCACGGCTAGGAAATTAGCCGGCCTACAGGATGTATGCATTCATTCACTTGCAAATTCCGCAACAGAGCACAGGCGCCTTTTAAAGGCATACACACAGTGTCCATGGTGTACAACGTGTGGATGGCGAACCCAAGTGGACAAATGTAATACCTGCTCCTCACATGCATATACGGTACTGGTTGTTGAGTGTTGATTGGTGATGAAGTATATGCATGACATTTTTTAATGTATATAAATAATACCATAAATATCTGGACACTACTTTGCTGATTTGGTCTATTTGGGGGATGGTCGGGAACGTAAACCTCGCCATAAGTGAGGGATTACTCGACATAAAGTATTAAATAAACAGAAAACTTTTTGAATAACTTTGTGATTCCCGTGTTTGTTGTAAGACATCACACGAGCGCTGTAGAAAATGATCCATTTTCAGTCTAACCTTGACTTAAGTGAAGAGTGCCCCAACTTATGAGTTTTTTAATCAATAATTTTTTTAGTTTCACACTTCTGCTTGTAGTGGAGTTGGAGTGGAGTCACTGCTCAAGTGGATAAAAGTTGCCTGTGGCTTTTCAGCATTTTATTGAACGATACAAACACAAAAATACAAAATGAGGACACATGCAAGGAGCAAGAATGTACAGGCGTTACGTTCCCACTATTTTCTTGACATTATTTCCCAGGACTTTTGCTGTATCACAACATACGCTAATAAATTCCACCCCACCATGCTTTGGAGTTATTTTCTACAATTGTATCTTATATTATGTAGCTGCTTTTAACCAGATTGCTTTAATGTCGAGACTAGTGACTTAGCGAGAGTAGGGCCGTTTCCTGGTATGCAGCCCACATAAGAAGTTGCTGCCCCCTAAAAGAAGACAACCGAAGCGTAAACACCTCACCGATGCAGATCTGCTGGGCATCAAACGTCTTGCAGCTGTTGTTGGAGGGCCGAGGGAAGTCCGACGACAACGGGCTGACCGCATTGGATCCTGTACCCCACAGAGTGAGAGTGAACTGACTAAGCACTCCTGAAAGAGATGGACAAAGGAAAAACACATTGCTACATTTTTGTCCATGATCTGACTTGGAATCGTATGCAATGTTCCCAATGATTTTGAGTGTGCGGACATGAAAGCTATTACAAGGTTTTTGAGCTTTACTCACCCATTATTCTCTGTTATTATTCTGAACACAACGGTAGCTACTCTCAGCTGTGTCAGGACAGAAAGAAATCACATTGCTGTCATGCCCAGCCGCTCCGAGTAAACGGCACTGAGACTGTTCGGGCTGTAGTAACACTGCCAAATGTATGTGTGTGTAAATCAGCTCATTAAAACAAATGACACACATAAAGCATCATTTCACACGCTCGGGTGGAATATTGCCGGTGTTGATAAATTCTGTGTAAATAAATAAGGCGGCATGCTGATTAGGCCCTTTTTTTTCGGCAGTGCCATTTTGGGATAAAATACACCGTGAAATGTGTGATGAGGACACAGTGGAGGAAGTAAATACTGAATATATTGCAAGTTATAACCTAGCCTTAAGTGACAACAAATCTTCCGACGGCACAGGCAGAGGCCCTGAGTACACACAGCACTGTAGTACACTGGCACGACTTCATGAGCTCATATCCAAGAGCTGTATCAAATGCACAGGTTTGACTGACACCGACAAAGAAGTATGAATTAATTTAACCCCAGAAGACTAACGTCGGGAGATTTTCACACACTCTTTTTTTTTAATGTGGTATTTTGTATTGGGAAATTAAAGAAGACAACTTCCACGTTGGCATACAGTGTTGCACTTTTACATAAATTGATGAGAACTGTCGGGTTAAAGGTACCCGACGTTAGTGATGGTGTTACTAATTTTAACGTTGGTGTTCTAGGGTTATTTCAAATATATTAATGTTCATAGTTTGCAATGCTGTACTACATCATCTTGGAAGGTGTTTGCAACAATCGTGCAGTGAAATACAGCATCCAAAATATTAGATACAAATTACTGTCAAATAAACAGTGGCATGTTGGTGTATTATTTCCTCTGAAAAGAAATAATTTTAAAAAGCTTACAGCAGGGGTGTCAAACGCATTTTTCGTCAGGGGCCAGATTGTAGTTATGGTGTCCCTCGGAGGGCCATTATTGCTGTGACTGATCGCCTTATATGATCACATACACACAACAAATTGATGGATAGCTAGTTTTGACATTAGAAGCCGGTAAGTCATTAATTGTTCAAATTTTTTTTCAATTTATTTCATGGCGAAAAATTGGTAACAAATCAGTATCTCATATCTCAGAGTCAAAAGTGAAAACTATTTGCAAGAAACGTGAAGTTGACGCACATGATTTGCCTTCGCGGGCCACATAAAATTAGATCTGGCCCCCGGGCCTTGACTTTGAAACCTGTGCTATAGAGGATGAGAATTCCTCCAACCGGTGGTGATAACATTTAAGGGCAAGTGGCAAAATTGGCTAATTTTCAATTTCAATATTATGCTTTGTGAGTCACTGATGGTTTAGTGGTACACACGCCTGAGTTGTGTGCGGGCAGCATGGGATCGGTTCCCGTTCAGTGACGGTTTCTGTGTGTGTGCCCTGCGGCTGGCTGGCGACCAGTTCGGGGTGTAGTCCGCCTTTCGCCCATTGTCAGCTGGGATAGGCTCCAGCACTTCCCCGCGACCCTGTACAGGATAAGCGGCTTGGAAGATGACACATGACACATATGCATTCTTTCTCAGAAATTGAAAGTACATGGGCCAATTACACAAATCTACATACCGGTAATCACACTTTTCTATTTCTATGCTCAGTGCCTTAATTGCTCATTTCTTCCTTTTGCCGTTTCCTAGGATTGAATGAAGACAAAAAGATTGGGCAGCGTTGTAGATAATAAGCCTCCGTCTGCCCTTCGGCAGACAATATCCCAGCCGGGAAGATGACAACATGTTGGCATAATATAAAACCGCTGCGGTTGTCATTGCCCGACACCAAAAGAAAGGCACAGTCTTTATTTCTACATAAGAAAACAGGGGCCGGCGAGCTTGGAAATATATGGTGTTGATAAGCGATAGGACGATGACAAAATAAATGGAAGACCTGGCCATGGAAAAACAGGACAACAATGCTCAATGTAGGAGGAAAAAATATTATGCTATCCATCTTATGAGGCAGCAAAGGTCAGTCAAGTAATATGTTTCATTCAATATAGAGAAGAACCGAACCTAAAGAAAGAGGCTTACCATATTGTACTCCCTAGATTTCCTCTTGTTCTATCCTCTATTCTAGTGATGTGTTGCTGATAGTCTTGTACTATATGTGCCTACTTCAAAAGGTAGCGAATATTTTGATTGCCACTAGATAGTCAATTAGGATCAGGATTATGCAAAAATTTGGTTCAATCAAACCAATAACAACCAGACATTGCTTTGAATTGTGGTTCATCAGATTTATTTATTTATTTTTAGAAACTCATGAAACAGGCCTGGACAAAAATGACTGACTTAATATTTTGTTTCACAACTTTTTGAAGAAATTACTGCAATCAAATGTTTTTTGGGGGAAATTTCAATAGTTTACATGGAGCCATGTGTTCCAATTAGAACGAATCCGAATGACCAAAGGATTCAAAAAGGACAAATCCGAATGTGGAATGTCACCCATATTCACAGGGATGGTAGATTCCTTTTGCGAGTCCAAAAGAGTGTCACGTAACCAGTTGAATCAGAATAGCCAAATGGCATCCCATCTGCGCATGCTCCGTCTTGACGTAAACACGTAGTGACATTGTCGTACACGCACTTTAAAATGTACTGTATTAAAATGGCAGCGTCTTACCAGAACTTGTCTGGGAAGGGAGAGCTTCTTTTAAAGGGACAGTGTGTAAAATGTTTACATTTTTCAATGTTCATTCATTTTAAAAGCCCACTATTAATTTCAATAAGATGCCCAAAAAATGTCCTATCACATCGACGTACATTTTTTTTTACATAATCGTAGGTGAAGTAGTCTCTAATTATATTACATTAGGTGTGGGTACCAACACTTTTTCCACATGTGAAATCAGCCTTGATGTTGATTCTGACTTATTTTGTGTTTTAGTTACAAGATTCAATGGCTGTTAGCAGGACAGAGATTTTTGTTTTTTGAATTGGTGTGTGGGTTCAAAATGTAGGCCATCCATTGCCACATACTGACCTCTTGTTGTCAGGAAAAAAGCATTTCACAATAATTTTCCCCACTTTAGTTAACAGCTCAACTTTGCCGAAGATCAGTGCTCTGCTGAGTACTGATGTGAAGTGGTTTATCCAATCATCCGTTTTCTACAATTATTTATGTCCAGGGTCACATGTGAGCTGACTTAGGGTAAGAGACGGGACACTTCCCGGAATGGTGGCCAGTCAGTCATAGTGCACGTATGGTGTAGACAACAACCATTCGCATGTCATGGTCCAATTATACTTCCATGCATGATTTTGGACTGTGAGAGGAGGCCAGAGCACCTGGAGAAAACCTACATAAGTGAGCTCATGCAAACTCAACGCAGCAAGGTGAAAACTGACTGTAATGCACTCTAATGTCACACTCCACCATGCCGCTATTGTGTATGTTGTTTAATAAAGTAAAAAAACAAAACAATCTTGTGGATGGGCGTTAGATGTGATGCAAGTGATATATAATGGGAGCCAATTAAGTTACCATAGTCACGGCTATTAGCTGCAACATTTTCGATTTCCAAGGTCCATTCCCCTTGAGGATCCTCATCCCACGAGTGGGTGGTCATGAAGGCCCACTCGTTGAATCCCTCAGTGGAGAAGTCATTTGGCCTGCAAGAATAACGATTGTATTTCTTTTTTCTGTATCAGAATGAATAACAAAGAGAGATATATAGTACTAAATGGAAATAAACCAAATATGATTATACCTTAATTAGTCCTATGGAACATTTCTGAATGTTTCCAATATTTTGCAGGTAACTTTCAACAGAAACATTCCAAATAATTACAGTCAACTTGACAAATTTTTGCAAATTATCGAGTCCTGCCGCAACTCATCCCCCCCAAAAAGATAACTATGCAACACATTACGTTTTTTTTGGTGGTGAGCATTCTCAGAACCTTCATTAAAAAGATTACTTGACGAGTGTCACAAGTAATTTAAAATCCACCCTTTTTTCCAGAATTACAATGCATAATAAGAAACTAATCATAAAAAATGTTCTTAAGGCACTTAAAAGGGGAAGTCAACCTCAAACATATTTTTTTTCAAGAATATGTTCTATGCAGTCCCACTAGTTGAAACAAGGCATTCTGATAAATATTACGTTTGTGGAATAAGAGTTAATGCACCTATTTTTAGCCTTCGCTGGGGTGGTCATTTTGTCACTTCTGTCGGCTAAAATTGACATCACAGTTGATCGGAGCTCAGGTAACAACCAATCACAGCTCACTTGTTTTCTGAAGCTGAACCATGATTGGTCGTTTTCCGAACCCTGACCAACTATGATGTCATTTTCAGTTGACAGAAGTGACAAAATGGCCGCCCCCTGAGATGCTGCTTAACTCATATTCCACAAACAACTGTTTCAACTAGTGGACCTGCATAGAACATATTCTTTAAAAAATACAATAGTTTGGGTTGACTTCCTCTTTAACTCATTTACTGCCATTGACGAATTAACTTGTCTTTTCACAGTCCAGCCATTCAATCCCAGGAATTTATTTATATATATTTTTTTAAATTTCAAACGTTAGGGTAAAAGAGGGTCTGAAAATGTCTGGCAGTGAATGAGTTAAAGGCACTCAATAAAGTATTTGTTTTAAAGTAGCCCTTTACAGCTGTGGAAATGTACATACACATACAAGTACTGTATATGCACGCTGCAAATACCGATTTGAAGCCATATTAAAACTATTATAATATGCTGTCAAAACAAATAATGTTTTGTAATAGCAGTGGGGAAAAAAATGTGTTTAGTTTGTACTTCAATGTTTTATCTTAATATGTAAACCTTTATTATAGGATTATATTTCATTATTCTAATTATTGTATTTCAGTACTTACTTTGCCTATTACTATTTTACCATCAAACCAACCAACCTATTCATTTAATAGCTATTTGTTGTAAAATGCAGCGGTTATGATTTTGAGCACTGCAAAACACTGAGCAAAAACATTCAAGCAGATGTCAAAACTTCAAAACAAGCACGGATTTCCAGCTCCTGCCGGGACCCTGTGCCACACATTCTGGGTTTGTTCTGTCTCACTTGTGAAATTCAGAGTGAAAAAAAACTGGCCTAACCAGTGTGCAGAGTGTTCCATTGTGTACCTGGGAAACAAGAGGGTAGAGCGTGTGCCCAGTGGACTGATGAGATGAATAGCCAGCTTGCCTCTCTGGTTGTGGAGGAGAGTGAGACGAGCCTGAACGTGCTCCAGAGAGCTGACGTAGTCAGGCCGTCCCCAGCAGGCATCGACGCTCTTACTGAACATCAGCCTGCTCCCGATGTCTCTGCAGGTTTGACATGACAGATTAATGGTGAATGTCCGCGCAAATAAACGTGCCACTTCTGAGGGGCAATATGGCGACTGATGTCTTTAACACTCACCTTGGTTCTGTGAGCATTGGGTGAACACACTGATGCTGTGGCCCCACTCTGGTCCAATTTTGTGCAAAAGCCACCATTGCTCCAGCATCCAGGAGCCCATATCCGTATGAGTGACTCACTGTGAGAAGAAAACATTGATGGCATTACTTTTCCACCTCATTGATTGGCTGAGACTGTTGAGTAAACTACGGGGAAGGGTGCTGAGCCCATAAACAAGGAAAAATGGTTGGTTATACAAAAACACGCAATTGGTCTGCTTTAGTGATAATACGTGGCCCGGATTTGAAACCCCAACCTCAGAAACGTGAGGCGGATGTGCTAACCACCTGTCCATCATGCCACTGCTTTAGAGATGATAATGAAGCACATTACACCTTCACAAAATGTGCATGGATTAGGGGTGTATGAAATCGGCAAAAATGTATATCCCGGTACAGGTAATTTTACTGTATAGCCCTATTACAATATATACCTCGAGATCGCATTTATCTTTCAAATTACATTAACTTAATGGCAATTATCTAGGAAGCTTTTTCCATTTATTTTTAAAATAAAGATTTTATATAGACCACACAATAAAATGGAATAAAAATAAAATAAAGCACAAATACCGGTACACTGTAACCTCATTTGAAGGATTGCAGTAAAGTGCAAATAATTGAGGCATTTGTTCAAATAACAGAGTACACGAGCAAGTGCAGTCAGTACTACCTCTGCGTCCAACTCCATTGGTCTTCCAGTCTCCTGCGCTGAGATGTTTGGGACGGGCCGTTCTCACCACCAGGTGCTGCATGTCCCTCCAGGTCAGGTTCATACTGCCAAGATGTGGGAAAGAGACCATTTAATCTTCATGCCACACAACAGCGGAAGGAGTAATTTAGTTCCCATCATTTATTATGAGCTGTCAGGCCTCGCTGACCTCCAACTATATAGCAAAAGAAAAGAAGGTGAAAAATGCTTAAAGGTCTGTAGCCGTTGCTGAAATATAATTCAGCATGTTCCAGTGGAAAGGCAGAATGTTATTAGAATACTATAACAAGGCGAAGAAAGGGCCCTGAGGATTATGTCCATTAACCACGACAACTAGCCTCAGTACGTAGTTTCACAGTACGGTTTTAACACTGAAGTAAAACCATGGCCTTCAGTTGTCAGTAAAACAGGAATCTGTCTAGTCTAGAAGACTTCTTTTTAATGACTGCTACTGAGGTGAAGGGTGGCCACAAAAAGTAGTCTTTATACTATACAAACTACACTTAATGTTCTGTAAAGCATAAAGAAATTGAATGAAAAGGCCCAACAGGAACGCTTGTGACTTACTGTAAAGTAGCTAATAACTGTCAAAAAATATCATACAATAGGACTGCGGCACATCTCATTCTGTTAAATTGACAAGATCCCCCATAATTTCAATGTCACTTCAGCAAGAAGTGTAGGTGGGAATGATGGAGTAATGGAACAGTAGAAAGACAAAACACTTCCTGTTGAATGAATCTATCTGTCATGTCGGGCAAATTTATAGATGAGATTACAGCGCGATAAACTAGAGAAGTGTCACAGATGACAGTCTGTAGTCCCCGCCAGGAGATCAGAGTTTGAAAAATGTCTTCTCGTAAAGCACTGACAAATAACAAATTACAGGCATGGCCTTTGAACCCAGCACCCACAAACATCATCGATCAGATGTTACTCACGGAAAACATGCTGGATGTGATCTTTCACAGGAACTCGACCTTAGGTCAGATATACTTTGACGTTGATATGATTATTGGTCTGCCATAAGAACAAAAATTGATTTGAGTGTGAAAAATGCCAGAGAGTGGCAGAACACTCAAAATAAAAACAAACTGATCTACCACTCCAGGCATGTCAGATGCTTTTTGATATTTTCTTCCTTGGACTCTTAACATTTGAAGATAAATTGTTGAAATTTGTCTGACAGCACTCTTACAGTTAGAATGTACAAATCTAACATTTATTGGATGAGCATAAAGTGTTATAAAAGTGCACTCCATTGTTCAGTGGGCAATAATGCTTGAAGGTTGGATTATCTCTTTTGTATTTTTTTGCCCTGACAAGAAAGCTCAAAGTAGCGCAGCAGCACACTGAAAACATCTTTATTTGATTTTTCCTGCTGCCTACTACTGTACTAAAATAGCCGTGTGAGGCTTTTCAGGGTTTCGGCTAAAACCATGCCAGCTAATTGCTACAATGGGAATTACAAACATTATGTAGATAAGAAAACGTAATATGCTCAAGATATGACAAAATACAAGCTCGTGATTACATTACAATTGCTGGCAGTAATGTGGTAATCAGCATGAGAAATAACAGGAGATACTCTCTAGTTTAACACATCACTATCAGCTGCAAGATATTCTAAAGTCTGTGTGGGACAAAGTCACTAATTTGTCTGGCTAATTAAGTGATCTTGAAAAGATCCGTTTGCTGGGGGAAGAACTGAGCTGGGATTTAGGCCGACTCCATGTGCACTTTCACATTTACCTGAGCCTGCGGTGCTGCATACTAAGCACTGTAAGATGAAACAACATTTGATTGGCCACAGGGCTGGCTCCATGGTTGTAGAAGAAGAGTGATTCAACTCACTTGGCCTCCAGTGCCAGAGCAATGATCCCGGCAGCGAGTGGTGCTGAAGCCGACGTTCCTGTGTGCGAATCAGTGCACTTTTGCCTGAGGTCTGTTGTCACCTTCGAGACAGATGTGGAAATGGAGAGACACATTCAATTTTACACATGGAGTATTCCACTTAAGTGTGATGGAAATTCACAGTGAAAGATGTTGAGTGTTAGACATTGAAGGCCAGGGAACCAAAGATCCTTTTATGAGCAATGAATAACAGAAAAGAAAATGGAAGACTCAGCTTGTTTTTCATCCTCGTGTGTCTAGCAATGGAGCCATAGAACTAAAGACTATGAAAGCAATTTTTTACATGAGAACGATGTAGTTAAAAAAAGAAACGTATTTAGCTTCTTTGTGCTTTGGAAAAGTTATACAGTGCACACAAGACGACAACGTTATCAAACAATCGGCAGTCACTCACTCATATTATCTAATGAGAAACTGTGTCCAAATATTTGAATGGTAATGTGCAGTATTCCGAATTCAAGAAATGTGACTAATGTGTTTCCACTGGTCACAGAATGGTGAAGCGTTATCAAGCGACGCACAAACAACATTCAATTCAAAGAAGAGAAGTGACTTATTTGGACAAAGATGTGCACGAGAAGGATGTTCATGTCCTCCATTTTAAAAGGTTAGGACATTCAAAAGCAATAGGGACGTTTTCAAAAACTTCCACTTGTTTTGACTAATCACAAATGTAAATAAGGGGCGACGACACAAAAAAACCCGACACATTTTATGAAAGTTTTTATCAAGGAAAAGGGCCTTATGTTTAGATGGGCTAAGAAAGGCAGCCTTGGTGCCTACAGGAACTACGGAACAATGGAACCATAAGCTGCTTTTTCAATGTAACAGTTCCACACTGGAACGGCC
This sequence comes from Filicampus tigris, assembly GCF_054856515.1. NCBI lineage: Eukaryota > Metazoa > Chordata > Actinopteri > Syngnathiformes > Syngnathidae > Filicampus > Filicampus tigris. The sequence goes on from NC_141220.1 coordinate 8,355,411, forward strand.
TTGACGTGGTCACTTTTTCACTACACTTTTTCGAGCTGTGCGGTTACAATCTTCAGAACCTCCTCCGAGGTGGTTCTAAAACGGAGGCTGACTGGGGCCGGGATGTCACTGTCATCTGTTTGGCTCACTGAGCTTGCCGTTTTTTTAAGCGATGCGGTAAGGAACTCTGCACACACCCATTTCCCGGTTTTACAGCCAGTGAGACAGGTTACTTTCAAGTCACAAAAATTCAGGACGCATAAATGTGTTTTACAACAATATTTAACCATATTTACAATTTCATATCTACTAATGGATGAAATTGTGAAGTTTGGGGTAAAATTTTTCATAAGCGCTGGCGTGTTTAACCGGGGCCATTTACTCGAATGTGAGGTCTCGAGCCGAAGCCTGTCACCTCAGCACTACACCGGCTGTCGACTTGGGGTGGCCACCACAAGGCTTCGGACGTCGTAAAGTGAGGATGACGCACCGGTGACTCTGCAAGGCCAAACGAATGAGACCGGGCTCTCTATTGAGTATGAATGATAGCTTTGCGTGCCACTCGGGAACATTTTTACCCCAAGCTTCACACAATCCATGTATCCAGTGGTATATCTGAAATTGTAAATATGTTTAAGTGTTGTTGTAAAGCACAATATACTGTATTTTGTCCATATGTGAAAGCTTTTGTTCATGTGATGGGCTGAAATTTGCGACGTCACCACATCATGCAATGGCGATTCATATTTTGATTCGCCACAAAACCAGTGGCCGTGACTTGTTTTACAAAGTATTAACATCAGGGGGTTCATAATTGTGGCACACATGATTTGATGTAAAATAATTGTTTCTTAATGAATGCACTTGAATTAAAGGTTGGGTTTTCCTCTTTTAACCAGGGGTACCAATAATTATGGAGGACGCTGTATGGTTTAAATTATTCTGCACTATAGGGCCCGGTAATATGGACAAAATTTCATATCGATATTCATGCCGGACGGCACACAACTGTTTCTTGCTCGTGTATGACACGCAAATGCGTGTGTGTTGTGCATCTACGGCTTTGTGTGTGTGGTTGTGTCTGGGAGCTGTTTCAAATGGCAAAGAAAGTGTCTCCTATGAGAAGAAATCATTGATCAAACAGGCTTTCTATTCATCCATCCATCCATCCATCCATCCATCCATTCTCTGTACTGCTTATCCTCACCAGAACCATGTATTCCAACCATCTGTCAATATTCACAGCTCAGATTTTGTTCATCCAAACTTTGAAGGGATGTCAGGCAAACTAAATTGCCAAATGTACTATTACTGTCATTTTTCAAGAATAAAAATGTTGTGGTCTCTGGCAAAGAGAAACCCAATGCTACCAGTACAAAAAACAACAAAAGAGGACACCAGTGTATGTTTTGTCTGCCTGCAGCATGCCTCTCCTTAGAGAGCATTGATAGTTATTTGTTCCTTTCCCAGAGGCAAGCATTTCTTGACAGGTATAGCTCCAAGGAGGCACATTGCGGTTTCTCAGTCGTTGTCAACTTTGCTTCCTGTGTGTTACACATCCGTCACTCCTATTTTGACAGCAGAGAGATTCCCTTAATGCGAATCAACGTTAAACAAGGATTGATTTGGGCTCTGTAAGCGTACAACTTGAAACACAAATGCATCATTTTGACATTTATACAGTTATTTTTTTGTTGCCTTTCATTCCAATACCAAACAGGAGACAAGTGTACACCTACTATCTGTTTTTCCCCAGGGTTTCCAGAGCTGAAGGTGGTCGCGAGGGTGGACGAGCAGGGCTCGCTGTACCATGGCACATTTCCAGATTGTGTAGTGCTGCTGATGGACAATGTGTAGATGCTGTTGGTGTAGCCATCACAGTTGCAGTTGTCCTGCTCTCTGCCGCCGTTTCCCGAGGCCCACACAAAAATGGAGCCCAGTCCACCCCGTCCCTGAGGTAACGAAAGAATGAACACATAATTCCACATGTCTGCGCAACAGTAATTATGTGGGACCGAGAGACAGCAGATTATGTCTCACTGCTCAAATGCCTTGTTAGTTACATGTTGTCTTTCAGAACATGAGCTGTAAAACCACAACTTTTATCTTCTCATGTTAGGCACCGTGTTAAAACAGAAGATGAAAAGGAAAACACAATGACATTATACTCAAGATGAATGTTTCGAGGCCAGATAAATGCCAAAACGATAGCTGCCTATGAGCCTGTTTTGTTTTGTTCCAGTCTCATAAAGCGCAAACAATATATCACCCAGTCAATCTCATTGAGTGTGCACTTTACAAGCAGTCCAACAATCGGCAGGTGATTCATGTCTCATAATATGAATATGACTGAAGTAACAAATTAGATACTATGTCGGTTTAAAAAGTGCATTATTTCAGGATACACCAGGAATTTAATCTTGCCCTAGCTGGCTATGTAGCGTTCTCAGTCTGAGCTACATAAAGATAAGATAAGAAGATAAATCTCGATTGTTGCCTTCATGCACTGGTTACTTTGGATTTTCAGAATCAGTTTTTGAAATGTCCAATTCTAAAGATAGAGAGTGGTGTTCCCCTTTCACACACAGATGGCCTGCTTTCTCGCCATATGCAGCTCGGAATAGCTGCAGGACTATAGACCAGTTCTGTTCCTTTTGGCCATGATGGGATAAAACAGAGGGAACTCGGCCATCTGCTGTCAGCGCTCCACAACTTTGAAATAACCTTTGTAAAAATGTCCTTTTTGTTTGAGCTATTTATGTTGGTTCTCTTTTTAAGACAATTTTATCTACTCATGTGTTATATGATGGCAATTTCCCAGAAAATCACATTCATGCTGAGCATTAAAGATAAGAGGTAGCACAGAATCGCTGACTGTGTTCACACAATTAATGTGATGCACTGACTCTGGGCTACGGTGCATTCCAGTTGCTTCTGACAGTCTTTATGTAAATGTAACATAAAAGCTGTTCGGGTTTCAATAATCTGTCTTCTTACTCATCCATTGACTGGCAACATTATTACCTCAATTGGAGATGTAAAAATTCAAACTTTACAAAGATATACAATGCTCAGTTTTGACGAACACGAGCAGAGCGTTACTAATTTAACAAAAAAGTCATTAAGGAATAACTGGTTCATCGGTGACTTTCCAGTGGTGGAGAATGGCACTGCATCATACTGGGAACCATTTCCAATACTTTGACATTCTTGTGTAGATAAATGTTCTTCAAATTTACTGTCTTTACAGTGGAATGAAATCTACAAAAAATGACTTTATCGCAATCGAAGAAAGAGAGAAAATGTTTGGCCCCAGTTCGGATGACAAACTCAAAATGTTATTGTTGAGAAAATAAATCTAAGACCTGTGACCTGCACACAAAAAATCCTAGACAGCAGATGGGCAGCTGTGAAACACATTATTGCCTCGGTTTATAACAATAGAAAAAGTAATAGTCTGGTTGAAAATATGTGCAGCCCGACAAAATCCAAACGGAACGATCTAATAGGAATCAAGTGGATTATGGCAGCACTGACATGTGGCCGAGTGAAATGTAACAGCCCTTTAAAAACAGCAGAAAAAGAAACACACAATACAGTCTGTGGACATTATGAAATCCATCCATCCATTATCTGTACCGCTTATCCTCACAAGGGTCGCGGGGCGTGCTGGAGCCTATCCCAGCTGTCTTCGGGCAGTAGGCGGGGGACACCCTGAACTGGTTGCCAGCCAATCGCAGGGCACACATAGACAAACATCCGCACTCACAATCACACCTAGGGGCAATTTTAGAGAGTCCAATCAACTTACCATGCATGTTTTTGGAATGTGGGAGGAAACCGGAGTACCCGGAGGAAACCCACGCAGGCACGGGGAGAACATGCAAACTCCACACAGGGAGGCCGGAGCCGGGAGCGAACCCACGACCTCTGAACTGTGAGGCGGACGTGCTAACCAGTCGACCACCGTGCCGCCCCATTATGAAATATAATACAGTAAATACACTATGCAATTAAATTAGAGTGGAAGTAGAAAGGCCGGACACAGAAGGTGTGATTCACTAAATGTAAAGCAAACGCAGGCACAAACTTGATTGCCCATGCAAACAAATGGGGAAGCTGATCTTCTAGCTGGGTGCAACCAGGATTGTGAATTAGCAGTAGTGACGCGTTCTTTGAGGAGTTTATGGATATAGACAAATTTAGCATGCTCATTGTGATTCATCACACCTGAGACAATTTGCAATGGCTGACTATACGTCTTTAAATTCCGTGTCTGAAAGGCAGGAACAAAGCAACAGCACACCACATAGTGCCAGCGTAGTGCAGGCAAAATGAGAAATAGTGGGGAGAACTTTTCTGTTTGGGTAAACAGTCTTTCAATGCCAAAAATAAACAATGACATTGTTTATTCAGCAACACAATTTTGGATATTCTGAATGATCTATGCGCTGACTCAGAGGCAGTCACCTTCAGGAGTCATGCCATACTAGGACGTAACTCCTTCCAACTTCCATTCCATTTTCTTTCAGGTGATTCGAGTTCTCGGCTGGGCTCTCGAGCAGTTTTTGGGGTGTGTTTTAAATGCATTTGTTCGCAGAATGGGAGGATACCCGCAATTCACACAGTGTTTAAACAAACAAAATGTGGCTTTTATGCAGTTGTTGGCTTCCCCAAAATGATCGGACTTTTCTTTTGTGTAACTAAATTGTTTGCCTCTTCTACCACCAATTCCATCACTACTAGGGCTACATGATATTGGAAAAACATGCGATATGGGTGTTGACGATAGCGATATCGATATTATTGCAATTTTTAACATGTACCTAAAGAAATGGCATTTCTATTATCAAATGAAAGAAGTACTTTTTTTTCATGCAGCAGAATAAGCATGCTCAATGAGTTCTAAGCAAATTAATTGTAATTCTCCTTAACAATGTTCCTACTATTGGGTGGCGATGTGCATCACAGTTTGCATCCGACTGGTCAAATTCAGATAAAAGCATACAATTGCACAAGAAAATGATTGCATGTCTTTGCGATATGCATATTGCATAGGCCATTATCGCGATATCAATATTTTTCCGATATATTGTGCAGCTAATCACTACAAACTTCATTCTGTGCTGTATACTTTCCAATTAAAATACTGAGATCTGTACGGAATAATCAATGAACAGCCATGTGCCATAACAAATCTAATGCTTCAAGTTTAGTTTTTGTTTAATATAACATTTAGCCTTGACTAGAAATATCTTTCTAGATTTACTGTATTTTGTTGATATAAAGTGAAAACCCCAGCCCAGCAGAAAGTTAACCGTCACCTGGTGAGAGGCAATTAGGACCAAGAAATAAATACTACAACAAATAAAGGTAAGACTTGTGTTAAAAAAATGTTGTTGACCAACTGTATGAATTAAATCATAATAGCAGCCTGTCAGACCAAGCGTTAATGTCAGCTTTAGTTGATTGAATGCTTTATTTATATACTGGGTAGCTGAAATGTAAAGTTTTCCACCTAACCCTCCGGAATTGTTTATTTTATTTATAGGCCAATTACTGCAGTGCTCCAATTCATTTATTGTTCTGCATCAATGACTGCTGCTCTATGCTTCATTTCTCATGAGTGATTTTTCCTGCACCCTTAAATTGTTACAAAATAGGAAAAAAAATATTAGCCTGAGATAATATTCCCCCAGCGTTCAAGGACTAGTTAAAGGACAACTGACAACCTCAACTTTTAATTCACAAAGCTACCACATGCAGTACATTTCGGGCCAGTACATGCATGCAATTTTGTTGCATTTTCACTGTCAAAAATTGCGGAGTGAACAAAAACAACACTTCTGTACACCATCATTTTTGGTATCCACTTTTTGAAGTAGTAATTGCATGGATATATTATGTGAGGATGGGCAATTCATTTTCTAACAGGCCATGTGGTTGTCGAGGGCAACTCCGTGCTAACAGCAATTGTGTTCAATATGAATTTAAAGTTTTGTATAAAGCAGTGAATGTATTAATACGATTGTTTAAACGTGGTGTAAAATTGAGTAAACCTTTATTTATATAGCACTTTTTAAAACACACAGTTACCAAGCGCTTCCCAGACAGATACGATGCAAAACTGAGACACAGGTTAAAGTGAACAAACATGTAGATAAATTGCACAAAGATGCAAACATGACACACAGAGTATTCAACTACAATAAAATAAAACAGAACACAGGAACAAAAAGGGAAGTCTACACAAAGGCTTGACAATACAAATTAGTTTTTAGGCATCGCTTAGAATAATTCAAGGATTGGATCTAATAGAGGTTATGGAGGGGAATGAGGAACTCAGAGCTCGGGTGAGGTCATGTGGTGCTTTGTAAGTAATCAACAGGATCTGGTAGATTATTCTGAATTTGACTGGAAGCCATTGGTGGGATGCAAGAACAGGGGGAATGGACCGCCAGCTAGTTCTAGTTAGAAGTATATCTTCTATATTTTGGATTAGCTAGAAATGTTTTACAGAAGACTGACTGAGGAAGGTGTAGAGAGAGTTACATTAGTCCAACCGGGAGAACATCAATATGAGGATTCATTGTTCAAGAACCAAAGGGGGGAAAATCGGTCTTGTTATGTAGTAATTAGGAAATGTTAAACAAAATTATAAACGGTAATCATGAAATTACATCTACCCTTTTTACAAATAAACATATTATTTAATCAATATTCATAAAATGCATGCCTACAGTGGGCATCAATTATAATTATACTGTTTAACTGTTTAATGCCCTTGTTCCATTCACGATGCAGGAAATGAGCATGTTGCCAACGTGGGGACCGCTGTTGATATTTCTGCAAGGTGCTCTTTTAAAAAAATTTTTTTTTTTTAATAGTTGCTAAAGGAGTCAGAAGAGTTACCAAATATAGTGACAAAGTTGTTAAGTTGGCATCACTGAAGACACAACAGTTGCTATTCGTCGCTGCCCTGTGAAAAACACGTACGGGATGTCCAATTTTGGATTTTTAAAAAAATGTTCACGTTAATGCGATGTCTGTAACGTGCAAACACCATTCACGTAAAAATAAGAGAATTGCAAAAAATGGACAGAAGTGCTTTTCACAGGACAGCGACGTATCGATCGTTTGTACTGCCCACAGCACTTCAGAATAAATTCACTGTTTTGCCTTTTATTATGACTGCTTGAAGACTTTGCGATGGCTGGTCAGAGACTTTGTTTACATTGTCTTTTTCTATGAATATAAGAATTTAATGAAGAGCGCTTTTTTTCTGTTTTATATGTGTTTCGGATGGTTGATGTGTGAAGTTGTGATAAATGTGTATGGGTCTTGTGTGTGCTTTGGTGATTGAATTTTGTCCTTTGAGTGACACCGTAGCTCCACAAGAGGGAGACCTGTGAAGGTAGCCACACAGGTGTGAGTAATTAGGAAGCTGCTTTGTTTTAGCATGAGCCACAAAGTTTGATCTCCAGGCTCTATCTTGACCTATGCTTCATTTGCACTCAAAAAGTGACTGACGCCTGTGTTAAACAACAGAAGAGAAGATCATTTAACATTAAACATCCTTGGTGAGCGCAGTGAGGTATGTTTGTTGGTTTTTCCTTTAATTGGTTTGAAATATTGTACCTGTGATTTTGTATCAGTGTATATGGAATGCTTTGAGTAAATGAGTGTTTGTTTAATGTTTTAATATTGATGCACAAATTTTAAGGATTGTATTGTGAAGACTGTATGGTAACTTGCTTGTTTTATGTTTTGTGTATACCCTGGCACACAGTTTTCACGGTGCTATGGTGAACCTGATGATGCTGCTGCAACTAAAATTAAAGACACCTTATACATCAGTCGAGACTCTCTTTGGGGATCCAAGGGTTGCTACAAGTTTGGGAAACATGAGCACAAAGCCCTGTGCAGTGTCAGATTTTTTCATTGATGGATTACACTGGATCCCACAGGTCTGATGTCACCCTGATTTCATATCACAGTATTTCGATAGCTGGTCTGCACATCCCAGAGAACAAATACTGTACTTGTTGTTCCAGGCATCTTTAAAATGTATGGAAAAAAAACTACGGTACAAGTCCAAAATGATGGTCTGACCTTGGTGATTCCTTGCTGGAAGGCCTCCTTGGCCAGTTTAGCAGGGCCGTCCAGTGATTTGCCGTCATCTTCTGGGCCCCAGCTGGCACTGTATATGTGAATGTATTGGGGATTGAGTCCAAGAGAGTGGGCCTCAACCACATCCGTCACCTCCCCATCCAACATACGGACTCCTGTTAAATGCACACACAGAGCAGCTCATATTAGGTCAGCGGTTAAAGATGGGAGGGATGGAGGCAAGAGAACAGCAGCATAAATTACAGCCTCAGAAGGTTCAAAACGGAGGGGAAAACACATGGTCTGACATTGCAGGGAAATCTCATCAGTGAAAATACCAACCCCCTAATACTGTATGCAACAATAGGAACAAACAAGTGGGATCTGAAAAATTAAAAATGTCCACTTAACGAGCACACATTGTAAATGTGCTCACACATCTGACGGACAGCCAACTGAAAAATAAGATGAGAGTTCAGAAAGCCTGCAACAGGGTAGCACCAAAATGACACCTTTAATCACAACTAAACACGCCTGCGCCTGGGCGTTTGATGTGAGCGGCCTCAGATCAGTTCAGTGAACATTAATGGCAGTAGAGAGGTGTGAAATGAACCACCTTCAAATGAAGTCTATTACTGGGACTAGACCCGCGGACCTGAGACAAGACAGACATCCACATTAAGACTTCAATAATCGATTCCAGACAACCCGCTGAGTCGCTCCAGCGGGGCTGCACACAGATAAGTAGTCTCGCTGCAGGAGGTTATCCGGCTTGCAAAAGTTTGAATGCCAAGTAGCAAATAATAATTAATGCATGGAAAAGATGTTTACTTGGTCATCATTATATGCCGACTGTGTTGCAGCAGTAACCATAATCACAGTTGTTACAATTCTCTTTTACTTCCTGCAGCTCACAGACACAAACACTGCTGTGTGAGTTCCCAGAAGTGTCGCTAAGTCAGAGGTAGGATGTAGTACCGCAGATGAATGTGTGTGCTAGCATAAGAAAAAGAGAGGTGGGAGCAAAAATTAATCGAGCTAACTATCACTTATCATTGCTCAGCAAGGACACAACCGTTAAAGTGTCCCCTATTGTACTCGTGTACATACAGAAGCAAAACACAGCAGCTCGTTAGCAAGCGCTTAGGACACGAACAAATTCACAGAGGATTAATTCCTGCCAAAGCAGGGCCAATATGTCGCTCCATCGGGAGACAAATGGTAACGAAGACAAAAAAGGAGAGTTATGAATAACATCTGTACTGAGGCTGATTCAAATTCCTCGGGGCCTGCATGCAGCATCAGGCTGGCTTCTATCATCATGCACATCATGTGATGCCGAAACTTACAACAAATCAATTCTTCAAACCATTACAGGACTTTTTCAGAAGCTTCGAAAAATATTCATAAATCATTTTAAATACACTGGCAAGTGCAAAGTCAAGCACGCCAAAAGTCAAATTGGAGATCAACCAAACTATGACTCCAAGGTCAAACCATCACAACCATATATTTTTTGATAGCTGCTCAGTGTAATACCCATCCATTCATCCATCCCTTATTTATTTTTACTGCTTATCCTGTTCTATCGAACTGACTTTGGTGGGATGCAGGTTACACCCTGAATTGGTTTCCAGACAATTACAAGGCATTCTTACTGTAAGTAGAATGACAACCATTCACACTTACACGGACGGTCATACCTATGGAAAAAAAACAACAACCAAAAAAAGCATCCTTCTACGGGTATTATGAAAATAAAAAAAATAAAATAAAATAACATCTTTCTGAGGGCTTGCCACCCACCTTATCATGGTCAGGAGGTTTGAGTGCCTCAGTGACCCTAAGAGCTATACCAAAAGAAGTTAGTCTTCTTAGGGACCTCCAAGTTATGAAGGTCTTAGGTTAAAGGCCTGACAAAGTGCAGTCAGTTTAGGTTGAGGGTATGACATACAACTAACTCTAACCCGAGTTTATATATGATTAGTCTAACAACAATAACCACAATTAAATAAGTGTGCCAAGCATTTGAGACCACAGTGCTTTACAAGTTGGCACTTGTTTAGTGTACCCACATCCAAGTAAGTGGATTTGTCAGTTAGACATGGTAAAAGGTGCTGGAGCACAATGTCCCCTCAAGATTTGTGGCTGCCCCCTCATACATGCCTGTCTAGAACCAGCCTTGGTCTAGTCTAGTGGTTCTTGAACTTTGCCCACCTAAAAAAATGCTTAGCTCTCTAATTACCAGAGCCGGGCAATAGCCTAACGGTCACAAAGTTCCCGTCTGCATATTTACGTGGTCCCAGTCGGTCCGAGTCAGCCAAACGCCGTAGAGAATAAGACTTAACCGGTTCCATGTCACACGCGGGTGGCGCGGTCCTGACATGCACCCTAATAAATATAAAATAAAACAGTGTTGTATACCTTTCGGCCCCACAAACGCAATGACATGTGCCCCATATTGTTTTTATTTCACCGATCACCACGCTATGCGTATGTTTGTCTGTTATTTATATTTGATATTTTTTCTTTACTTGGCGGCGTGTCTGCTTATGCGGCGCCTGCGTGTGACGTGTACATTAAGCTCTCGACGCCGATTGGCTGTCGCTGACGAGGGACGGACTGGGACCACGTGGGTCGACTAAATATGTAGACAGGAACTTCGTGACAGTTAGGCAAAGCCCAGCTCTGCTAATTACCACCATTATGATCAATATTAAATTAAGTAGCAATAGTAGGCCAAAGCACAAATGCACAAATTGTACTTAACTAAATGTTTAAAAAAGGCACAGGTCCTAATGATTACATGGAAATCTATTGAACTTAAAAGTTAAATACATTTGATCTGTATTCAGGCTGCGATTCTTTTGTGTAACACTATAGGAAGCCTGTTTACCATACCGCACTTTGAGAATCATTCGTCAAGTCGTTATACTTTTAGCTTTATAATACAGTAGTTAAGTTCTCTTAACATTTGTATTGCAGATACAAATGTTGGCATTAACATTTGTATTGCAGATACAAAAGTTACTTCACACTTTAAGCGCCAAAGAAGCAAAATTGCAACAGGCAACATTTACAGTATGCCTTTATCTCTAACCATTTTCAAGCTACAAACTTTTGAAACATCAAAACTGAATATTTTATTTGAAAAACTCTGGCCCCTAAAGGATTAAAACAATGTCCGTACAGTTAATTAAGAGTTTTAGGATGGGGATCATTTGAGGCTGGAACATATTATTCAGGTCACAGCTTCAGGTCAATCAGCACCACGAAGCAGATTCTATTCCACTATAATGGTTTGCCTGATGAAATTTTACAGAATGCTGTGTACAGAATATCTTGAGTTAATATCTACTGAGATGTGAAGTGTGTTTTGGAACTCAACTCAATTTTTTAATAGAGCACTCTAAAAACAGCCGCAGGTGAAACAAAGTGCTGTACATAAACTAAAATCAAATATAGGACAAGACATTTGAACATGACATAATTTAGAAACACTACAACAACTAACTTAAAATCGCTAAAAACAAATAAGTCCGGAAAGAAATGGCAGTCTCTCATGCTGTGTTGAAAGCCAATAAATAAAAATGGGTGTTAAAGGGGAAGTCCACCCAAACACTTTGTTTCAATAATTAGTTCTATGCAGGCCGTCTGCAGAGAACATATTCTTTAAAAAAATAATTTATGTTCTAAACTGTGCTGAATAATGTTAGTTAAATTTTCAAGGCAAAAATCGTTTTGCCCACTTTCTGTTCAATGGCTTATTCATGAAGGTCAACTTACTACAATTTGCTCTTTTTTGGTTCTGAATGTGGAGATGGGATTCAACTGCTGTTAAATGCAGATCTGGATCTATTCCAGTGAGATAGAGAGCCGTTTTTATTTTTAAAGTGGTACCTGCATCCTTCCATTTTTCTGTATGCGGGCCTCAAACGAAAAAGTTTGGACACTCCTGATATAATATAACAATAATATAGACTTTATTTAAAAAAAATACATTTGGGCATTTAAAGTCCACACATCCCAGTATTGTTGCAGTCTGATAATTCTCGTATATTCATTATCATATTATTCGTTGGCGAATTTATTTCGACATTACGTGACCATACCTGAAAGAAGATGTGATAAATGAAAGATGAGAGAATATCTCAGAATTCTAATTATTACGGGTCACTCACCTCCAATTTTAGCATCATAGGCCACACCAACGCCGCACACACCATTGTTAGCTGCAGCTGCAACCTCTCCTGCACATCGAGTTCCATGTCTTTGAAGAGAACAGAAATGAAGGTCCATGAAAGGTAAGTCAACACGAACATAATGTTTTACAATTCAATACTGAGCAAAATCTGTTAGCTCTGAATTGACATAACCTTTTACTGTTTTCCTCAGTGTAGCTGTGAAGCCCAGAAGGCCTGGAATTCATCAAACTATCTTTTTATTTCGGTGGTATAAAAGTAGACGCAACAATCCAGAGCACAACATCTTATACATCTAACAGCATTTGCAATTAGAGGTGTACCATAATGAGCAAATTCAGGCATAGAACCTTCAGCAGTCTTTTGTATGCTACATCAAACTGCAATAGGTGTTAGAGAACAAGTCTAAACAGAGGGGAAATGAAATAAAAAATACAACAAAAGAAAAACAGCATGTAGCGATGAGTACATTTTTATGCAAGACCCATTCACATCATGGCTGAATGCACTGCAATCTAAAACAGTTAGCATTTATGCTAAAATATGACAGTATGGAGTGCTTTAACAGGACACATTTTAGTATACTTTCTTATATTTATACTATTATGTATTATAATTTATATACCCAGAGTGGTCAGCTGTTTTGAAATGCAGATATATCAATGCAACAATGAGGGATTGATTTAGTTACTCATCTTAATTGTTAGCATGACGTTTTTGGACCATCCTCCATTTTTACAATTCACTGCTTTGTACAAATGGGACGGACACAGAATGGGGGAACAAAGTACATAGTCCTAGCAGGAATAATACCTTCAGAGGTATTAATTGTAGAATGTAACTATCACAATAAATACAAGCTCAATGTACCTCACTCCTGTTGATGAGAATTATAGATGTTAACAAATGCAAAACGAAAACTTCCACAAACTGCGAGGACATTAACACGAAAACAGTTAAAAAGGTAATAAATGGTATATCTAGACCACCAGCTCACATTTGCAATCTGTCATTGCAAACTGGAAAATTTCCCAATAACATGAAAATAGCCAAAGTCATACCGGTGTTCAAAACTGGTGATAAACATCACGTCACAAACTATCGGCCTCTCTCTTTGCTCCCACAATTCTCAAACATTCTTGAGGAACTGTTCGATGAAAGATTATGCAAATTTATAGAAAAACATAAATTACTCAGTGATAGCCAGTACGGATTCAGAGCAAATCGATCTACAGCACTAGCATTAACAGAATAGAAGAAATTACTAACTCAATAGGACAAGAAAAAATTGTGATTGGGACCTTTATTGACTTAAAAAAAGCATTTGATACAATAAATCATACAATATTAATAACTAAACTAGAACAATATGGTATTCGAAAGGTTGTTCTGAATTGGGTGAGGAGCTATTTGAAGAGGAGGCAACAGTTTGTGGACATGGATGGATATCAAGTCAAAATGCCTGGACATTGTGTGCGGCGTCCCACAGGGGTCAGTAATGGGAGTCTGGGACCAATGTTATTTAACATACATATTAGTGACATTTGTATCATCTCAAAATCTATAAAATGCATCCTTTTCGCAGACACAAATATTCTGGTTTCTAGGGATAGCTTGCAGCAACTAATGTCATTGTTGACAGTAGAGATGAGTAAATTAAAAAAGTGGTTTGGTGGAAATAAGTTATCACTGAACCTAAATAAAAGTAAAATCATGATTTTTGGAAACTATAAAAAAATCTGAAACAATCCAAGTACTGACAGATGGTATAAATTTAGAAAGGGTATATGAAAATACATTTATAGGGGTAATTTTGGATGACAAAATTTGCTGGAAACCACATAAAACACATACAAGCCAAACTATCTAGAAGCAATTCTGTTTTATCCAAACCCAAATACTTCCTGAATTATAAACCACTCTATATTCTTTATAATTCAATGATATTACCATATCTGAAGTACTGTTCAGAGATCTGGGGAAATACATACAAGAGCTCTTTACAACCGTTGCGCATTCTTCAAAAATGAGCCATCAGAACAATACACAGTATAACTTTCATGAACATACTAATAAATTATTCATTACAGTCCAAAATTATTAAATTCATTGATTTAATTGATTTCAAAACTGTCCAAATAATCTACAAAGATAGAAATAATGTATTACAGGAAAATATACAGGCATTGTTTACTGAAAGGGAGGGGAGCTATAAGTTAAGGCGATAACAAAATTACAAGGTTCGCTATACACTCACAACAAAAAGAGCTTTTGTTTTAGTATTCATGGAGTTAAACTTTGGAATAAGTTAAGAATAGGTGTGCAGAAAAGCCTAAACATAAGACAATTTAAAAATAAATACAAAGACATCTTCGCAAAGTATAGAAATTTAGGAATGCCTACGTAGCATGCACATGTGTACATTGTACTGTATATTTCTATTTATATAATATTGTTTAAAAAGTGATGTTATGTTGTATTATAGCAAGAAATTTTTAATGATTTGTAATGATTATACAGTTTCTAATATAGCACTGCAAATTCTGAAGGCCATGGGCAGATAACCTTGACATTGCAGCACATTGAGGATAAAGCTGAAAAAAAGAACATCCATGTACACGTACTGAAAGAAATGCAACCCAGAAAAACACTACAAAACGAAGAAAATAGATTGTTTGGAATAAATGTATGCAATCTCATGGAACAACTATTAGAATTCAGGTTGTAAATCATCGATGTCCTGGGAAAAGCCCATATGTTCATTTTTTTCCCATTTTTGTTATTTTTATGTGAATGGTGTTTCTGCGTTACAGACAGCATTAATGTGAAAAATAATGAAAATGGAAAAAAAAATGGACAAATGCGTTTTTCACATGAAAGCGACAAAATCCTCTATTTGTTTTTAAGTCATTAAATGGCCTCGCCCCGGCATACCTCTCTGAGCTCCTCCACTCCTACGCACCATCCCGCAGCCTCAGGTCTGCGGACCAGGCGCTGCTCGAGGTGCCGAGGACTAAGCGGAGCCTCAGAGGGGATCGAGCCTTCTCTGTCGTTGGTCCTTCCCTTTGGAATGACCTCCCATTGGATGTTAGGCAAGCCCACTCTCTACCGTGTTTAAAACCCGTTTGAAGACATTTCTATTCGTTGGCTTTTGATCTGACCTGAGACTGACACATTTTCGGCTGTTTTCCCAGTGTCTATTGTATATAGTGTTTTGTGTTAAATTATCGATTTCACTTGTTGCATTATTGCTATTTTGTTGTCGTATGTAAATTGCTTTCTTACAGCTGTAGCTGTTGTGAAATGCGCTATAGAAATACAACTGCATTGTATTGTATTGTATTGTTTCTGATGATGGTCAACAGAGAAGACCTTTCTGGCCCTGAAAACTCACCACTGACAGACACACACCCATCTAAATCTTTATTGTGACACCCACATCCGCGAATTGAAATATTATCAATGCACATTAATCATTCACTAAATAATTGATTGATGCGCATTGATCATTCACTAAATAATTGATTAATGTGGGTGCTGAGCTTTAGAAGACACATTGTCAATGATGACAAATACACCAACATATCACAAATGTATATTCCTCTATCTGTTAAATACATGCTATCCCAGTTGCAGATTGGCAGGCTGTCAGGTAAGATGCACAACACATAATAATGCCCTTGCATCTGTCGTCTTTATCTAAATGTCTTTTTACACTTTCAGCTATTAAACACAGCTGAACAAATGTCAATCCGAACTCATTTTAAAATACATTCCTCTCGTGTCATACTATGTCTTTTGATCTGATGGAGAAGGGCAAAGAAGTCTTTGGGACGTTCCGTCTTAACAGTATCAAAACCAAACTAATTACAGTCACACTGCTGCTATGGCAGAGTAAAAAACAACAATTTTTTGATCCAAAGTCACTTCACAGGGTCAGCGCACAGCTACGCCTCAAGCTGGACTCCTGATTAAGGTCTGGAACACAGTGATGTATCACCATCTTGTTGCTCCCACTCCTTCACATTTCATATTTCCAACACATACAAGGCCAGACTTACTCAAGGTTTATGCATGCAAAAATGGGTGTAAACAGATGTGGAAGCCAATCGACTAACCAGGCACTCACAGGATTGTGCCTGCAAAATGGCCAATATTGCCACTCAGTTCATTTTGCGCGTCCTGGGAAGAGTACATACACACAGATGAATTCAGCACACGCAATGTCATTCATCAAACCTAAGAGGAAGTTCCATGGCTGGATTTGTGTCTTTAAAGCGGAAGTCAACGCAAACAGATTTTTTTTCAAGAATATGAACATTTTCAGGTGTGCTGTCCCAAGTTTTAAACACAATGTTACACAGGATGGAGAGATACAACCTATTAACACGCACCCAGGGTTAAATCAAAGAAAACATGGCTTTTTTGATATTGCTGGATTCCCTCAAATTATCGGAACAAAAGATTTATTTTTCTTTGACTCTTCCACTAACTTCCAATTCCATTACTTTAAACTTCGTTTTTCGCTTGAGGTGCTCTTCCAAGTGTTCCATGCTGAAAACAATTAGACCTACCTAAAGTGTAAAACCCTCTTTTAAATACGGCTATCACTTTAACACTTGATGTCAATAGTGTACACAATCTGTTAGTGAGTGAACATGTAATATAGTGTCCACTATTT
Source organism: Filicampus tigris (assembly GCF_054856515.1). NCBI lineage: Eukaryota > Metazoa > Chordata > Actinopteri > Syngnathiformes > Syngnathidae > Filicampus > Filicampus tigris. The sequence continues at coordinate 8,372,382 of NC_141220.1, forward strand.
GGTATCTTAATAAATCAAGCCCATAAGGTATCCAACATAAAACAACAATACAAACGGTATTACACAATACAAAAATGCTGCATCCTAATGAATCATTCATCACATTTATTACACTCCAGCCAGTCAATAAACATATATCGTGCGTTAAAGTGACCATTAATGATCTGACAGGGCTCATTATTCATGGACATTCGGATGTCTTCCTTACACAACCTTAATAGCACAACATATAGGAGGGTTTTATACATCACTTGTGCAATTAAATGCTACAATTGCTGTCTAGATATTTTACTGCGAATTGGCTTGTCTTATAATGTATTAATGCAAAGCAGTTTATGGTGACTTGATGGTGACTTGTCCTTCATTAACTATAAACTGTACGTAATCAAGGAACAAATTGGGACTCATTATGTAGGTAGGCATTTCTTTTCAACAGCATAAGCAAAGAGAAAGTTGCGGCTTCAAACATCATATCGGCCCATTAAGCATTAAAGAAATGATTCAACTCTGAGACAGTGATCAATTAATGATTCACATTTATTGACATTTTTTTAAAATTCTAGGACTAATTTAGTTGACACATATACGTTCAATCTAAAACTTTAATCGAAATATAGTCCACTCAAAACCAAGAATTCATTCAAAGAAAACTGGTCAATATGGGAGTTTCACCAACAGTTGATCTCCATTATTATCCTTGACCCTTCCATCCATCCATTATCTGTACCGCTTATCCTCACAAGGGTCGCGGGGCGTGCTGGAGCCTATCCCAGCTGTCTTTGGGCAGTAGGCGGGGGACACCCTGAACTGGTTGCCAGCCACACAGAGACAAACATCCGCACTCACAATCACACCTAGGGGCAATTTAGAGTATCCAATCAACTTACCATGCATGTTTTTGGAATGTGGGAGGAAACCGGAGTACCCGGAGAAAACCCACGCAGGCACGGGGAGAACATGCAAACTCCACACAGGGAGGCCGGAGCCGGGATCGAACCCACGACCTCTGAACTGTGAGGCGGACGTGCTAACCAGTCGACCACCGTGCCGCCCTTATCCTTGACCATGTGTTTTTATTTTTCAATATTTTGGTTGGCTTTGTGAATACCGAAATGCAGTGGTCTCCTATCATTGGTCTGTAGACCAGTACGGTACCGGGCCGCACAGAAAGACACACACACAAAAAAAAACCCAACAAAAACATACATACATACAGTACCTGCATGCATGCATACGTGCATACATACATAGATACATACAATACATACATAAATGTTATAGATAAATAAATAAATAAATTTGGGGGTTTTGGCAGACCCTATACAGTAGCCCCCACAACCCCACACCTTGTCTATTACCTTCCAAAGGGTAATGTACGTAGGGCTGAGTGATTATATGATCGAGACGGGACCATGTGCATGGCGGCTCATTTTGTATTTCCAATGGAAAGACTGGGAGGGGTACGAGTTTGCGGTTTGTGTTGATTTCAAGCTACTTGGACGCCCTGTAGAGGAAAAATAACCTCATTCTAGCAAGGCTCGAGATAAGCGGTTTCGCAACACAGTCAACTGCCGAGACAACCATCAAAAGAAAGCAGAAGAAGGATACCCACCAAGACAGTCCCAAAAATATTCACCTACCGCAGGTAGTCGGAGGTTGAGGGAAGCTCTGTATTATACAGAAGCAGCTAGCTAGCACCAACTTTGCGTGGCTACTAGTGTGCCTAATATTGCAGAGTCGCTCCTAAATCAGTACCCATAATATATCATACTCACAAAGGGATGACAAGAAAGCTAACCTAAAATCGACATTTCTAGCACATTTAACACCACTATATATAGCACATTGGAATATTTTATTGTTAAAAAAAAAAAAGCTCCACAAAATTAGAAAAGTAGTCCTCCAAGACAACCGTGGCAATGATGTCGGATGCGTCATGAAGCTGTGGTTATGGGGATCGAAAATGGGAACATTTATTCTCATCCTGCAGTTACTAGTGCTTGTCATTATTATTGTTATTTTATTATTGGTTGTCTTTTATGTTTTCATAACCTCAATTTTGCTGCATATGCGCCATTAAGAGAAACAATAAAGGCTTTGTATTCTATATATACAGGTACTGTATACTGTAAAATCCTGTGAAACACGCACCTGTGTATAACATGCCCCCCACACCCCAAATCACCCTAAAAACACCGAACGTGTGCAGTGCACAACAGCATTCGTTCCCGCCGGGGCTATATTTATATCTGATTCAAAAATCAGGGCCGGTGGGGCCGGGATGCCCACGTTTTCACTAACAAGTTCATTTTATATATTTTTTGATCAGGAAAATGAAAAAAAGTTGTCATTTTCTATTTTATCAATAAATTTGGGAGAAATTAGGAAATAAATGACTCTATGAATAACGCCCCTTGTTAATGAGCAGAATGGCCGCGCCCCCTACCGTTCTATCCTTGTTCGGCCGGAGTCACGCGAGGGACCATTTACAAACTCTCCATTGGAAATCATTGTATTTTCATTGCTTATAACGTCCAAAAAAGGCAATCAATTGGCACCAAAAATCTCTACTAATGCCCACTTCAACATATCAAAAGGATTAACCTCTCCGTGGCTGATTTATATGAGGACGAGGAAATGTGGAAGTCAGCAGAGTTACATAGGCTGGAACCAGCGCACACTGCTTCTTTGCTTAAAAAAAAAAAAATAAATAAATAAATAATAAAAAAAAAAAAAACACTGCTCCTTTGCTGATCACGGTTAGGACGGGCAAGGCATTAAACACCAGTCAGGATATTTACAGAGACTGAAGTGGAAATGAGACGTGCACATTTATTTGGATGAGGAGTGCCTCAGATTTTCGGCTTACAACGCGTCGTCCAATTTGGAAGGTAATAGCCGAAATGGCACTCGCTGTTTGATGAGGGCTTTTGCCACTCTCAAGCTCTCTAACCCTTCACTCGGGCAGAAGGGGGCTGCAAGCAAAAAGCAGAGACACCGCTTGCAACTGCTTGCGAGGCGACATGAAGACACAGGCTTATCTTCACCTCCACACGCTAGGCGGAACGTAAGGAGCTAATGTTGTTGTGTTAACGCCTTTTTTTTTAACGGCCTGAAGCTAGTTGTTGCTAAACTTCCGCTGTCCCAATCCTGCCTTTAACCGGGGAGGGAAGCGGGGGGCTCCAATCTGCCTGCTACTGCTGCAAGCCGCGTCTCTCTCCCTTCTGAGACACGAGTTTAGCGTCACTAAATGTCCGAAATATAACCAGTCGGGATTCGTGTTCTTGTACGCTTCAGCTTGCGAAAGTGGAGGAGCAATCGCCACGGTATTTTTGATTTTGTGGAGGTGATCATGATGAGATCACGTTTTATGTCAATAAATCCAAACTATTGTGCAGAACACTTTTATACTTTCACAGTTTGAAGTGGACAAGAGAAGTAATGTGCATTTGCATTTTGGTGGCGATCGGTCACCGTTTTAGACAACAGAATATTACCAAGCATGCCTTCCTTGCGTGACGCCGAAACATAACATAAGCCACGCCTCTTTTTGGGGCGTGGAAATTTGTCGTAAACCTAATCACAAAAAAAGACCTTAAATCACTACAGAGTCTTTTGAGGTGGCCATTTTAGTACTAATGTCGTTTTTACATGCAAACCTATTATATAAGTGCTAATGTTAAGGTTACCCAAGTGTCACTTTAACAACTTGAACGGCAGACAGACAAGACATATTTTCTTTCTTTTTTTTTTACATCAAGAGTAAATTTGCGGAAAGTGGCTTGGCATTGTCTTGCTGAAATAAGCAGGGGCATCAAAAATACATTGCCTGGATGGCAGCATTGCTCCAAAACCCTTCTCACCTTTCAGCATTAATGGTGCTTTCACAGTGCAGTAACATCCGCCCATACCATCACAGATGCCAGCTTTTCATGTTTGAGTTAATACCAATCCTGATGGTTCTTTTCCTCGATGGCCCAGAGGATACGACATTCAAGATTTCCAAAACCAATTCGAAATGTGACCTCATCAGACCTGAGCATACTTTTTCACTTAACGTCAGTCTATCTCTGTATCTCCCTTGCCTGAGGGATCGAAGGTCACTTGGTTTTCGGCCATGCCGCTTGCGTGCAGAATATTTCTCCGGAGTCCCTGAATCCTTTGATGATTATGGGTTGTAAATGATGAAATACCTAATTTCCTTGCCATTGTACATTGAAAAATGTTCTTAAACTGTTGGACAATTTGCTCATGCAGTTCAGAAAGAGGTGAACCTCATCCAATAGTTGCGTGTGAAAAAGTGAGCCTTTTGGGTATGCTTGTTTTCTACCCAAAATGTGTCTTTATGTGAAAGAGGTACGCGGTGCAAAAATATTTGGGGTTACAGACCGGCCCTAGAGAACTGCACTAAATCAGCTAGCTACCGTATTTTCCGGACTATAAACCGCAACTTTTTTCCTAGATTTTGAGCCCTGCGACTTATAGTTGGCTAGAATAGTCGGTGCGGCTATTCTGTGGAATTTTGTTCCACCGCTCGGGGCGCTCTAACCGGAATGACAGTACAATTCAATACAATACATTTCCCATTGACTGTGACTGCAGGTGGAGGAGTTCAACAGGCGAGGGCGCCATGCACTAGGTTATTGCATTAGGTGCTGTAATGCTTTGATTTTATGTTTTCCAAGAGGTCTGTGAAGTGCACATGAATGCGATTGGCTGATGTTACGTCTGTTCTGTTGTTTCGATGTGAAATGCTATTGTTGATTTAGCACGTCGTGTGTTAGATTGGCTAACTTTATTAACATAAAACAAGAAAAGTGCATATGTAGAATGTAGTAGAACAATAGATGGTGGAGTCTGGCGGACATTAGCTGACAAACTGGAGCGGCAGTCGGCATTGAAATGAAGATAAGTACAGTTTATTTTCTCTTGGTTCTCTTCTGTTTTAATCAGCAACGTTACTGCAGTGTTAAAAGGCACTGATAGGAAAGAATCTGCTCAGGTACATACATGTACATTTACAGTTCATAATCGTTCTGTAAATGCAGGAAATATAAAAACTTTCAACATACATAGGTGCGGCTTATATAAAGGTGCGACTTATTTAAGGTTTTTCCCCAAATGTTCTAAAAATAGAGTGGGTGCGACTTATATAACGGTGCGGCTTGTAGCCCAGAAAACACGGTAATTGTGTGGTCCCATATTGCAAGTCAGGGATGGGCCATGTGAGAAACTGAAAGGTGGCAACACTGAAGACAAGTTGCTGCTCTTGTTCGCTTCCACGTCGAAATACAAGAAGTGCATACTTTTGTTTTACTATTACTTCGTAAAGGCTACAAGGGCTGGTCAAAGACTGTGGATGGGCTGGATATGGCAAGTTCAAGTTCATTCATGAGGTCAGTGGGTCGTGAAAAAAAAATTGCACCAAACAACCTCTGGTGCTCATTTGAGAACCACACCAAAATTATGTGCATCCGTGTTTCCAGGTCTCTTTCAGAGACACAAAACTATATACATTCATTCTGACAGGACTTATTGGGTAGTGGTTTTCACAAAAGCTAAACAATGTTATGGAATGTAACCAAATTCAACTATTCAGCTATGTTTTCTTTCTAGGACATTATATTCAAACATTGATTTAAATGTTTTGCACTTAGAACCCATTAGTTCCAGTGGGTGAAGCTCCAATTATAGCATTTACTGTATATGCGGAGCATTCAAGTGCTGGTTAAATTTAATGTCAGCACAGCCACATGTACTGCATACCCTTGTTTGTGTTGGGTTTTTACTCTGAGTAGGATAGTGGGTTGGCTGGTAGCTTGGCTTAATCGCTTTTGATTTCAATCTGTTTCTGTGGTGTGTCTATTCAATGGTGCGACCCAATGGTTTGCTGTTTTTTGATCAGTTACAGCTTCAGACAGGTCCGTCCAAAGGATTAGAGTGGAGGTAAGGACACTGTTACACCAACCACAAAGTTGTTTTCTCCAGTATGCTAAACAAAAGATGATTTTATTTTATTTTTTTAAATTCAGGGATTAATTGTTTGAGGTTTGATGAAACCTGCACATATACGGTAAATTCAACGCTATTTCTAATGACGCACAGTTTTTGTTTTTTTTAATCCTGTATTTAAAGATTGCAATAGAAGGAAATCCAGAATGCTGTCTACTCAGGTCCTTAAGGTACTTAAAAATATAATAATGGTCAAGAGCATTCATCCTATGACCAAAAGGCCACAGGTTTGATTCCCTTAGCGGCAGTAATACAAGCTACTGATGGTCGCCTATGATAAAACCATGGCAGATGTTATCCTCTCTGAATCAATCAACTTTATCACTCGGACTAGCACTACAGTAGGAGAGAAAATACATCATTTTGATGGGCCTTGCACTTAAAAATAACTAATGCATGATATTGACAATCATGAATATTAAAACAATGTCATTTTTGTGTAGTATAATGATAAAGAAAAAATCTCTGAACAAGACGTTGTACTACCTTACATACCTTACTTTAACATTCTATTCATAAATCATCCTGTCAAGTGAGAAAGGGAGCAATGACTAACTGCAGCTGTTCAATAGTGCATTGTACAAGTGGAGTTTGTCTGACAGCATAAGCACCACAGCACAAAGAAATCACTATTCTCTCCTGTGCTTAATACGTTTAAAGGGGAGGTCAACGCAAACATATTTTTTTCAAGAGTATGTTCTATGCAAGCCCACTAGTTGAAACAGGGCATTCTGATAAATATTGCATATGTGGAATAAGTGTTAATACACTAGTTTTTAGCCATCTCTGGGGGCGCCCATTTTGTCTTCTGTCGACTGAAAATGACATCACAACTGCTCACAACGACCAATCACGGCTCAGATTCAGAAAACAGGTCAGCTAGGTAGGTAAGGTAGTTTGTTATCGTGGACGAGACTACCGATGATGCGATGATGCGCACCCAGTCAGCTCACGGGATAAATCCACGTGTGCTGTCCTTGGTCGACCTCGCGAAAAATTGACGATCGCGACGATTACAGAGACGGAAAAAAATTGACATCTGACTATGCCTAGTCCGACTATCTTTTTTAGTTTCCCGTTTACCTTTAACACGTACAAAATGGGTGTCAGTCATAGGCGGACCGGTCCGTCACATAGGCGGAATGCCCTGCTATGTGGATTATATTACTAAATATATTTTTCTAATAGGTAACTAGTAACTGTATCGTGATCCATTTACTTATTGGGCCATGAAAAATGGGGTGGTGGCACCATCTGACTTTTCATCTTAGGGCACCCAAAGGGGTAGCAGCAGCCCACGCTGAGAGGAGGGGCATATCAGGTTAAAAGTACTGTATGTAGGCTCACTCAGCTCCAAAAACGTCTTTTCATATCTTTTAGAATCCAAACATTCAGTGCCAAACATGTTTTGATGTCTTATGTTTTTTTTACAGGAGGATGTGGAGGAGGGTCTGATGAGATTATCCCTGTTTGTGACTGAACATAATGGGGTCATGAGGACATAGTGTATTGGCGGCACATGCAGAATGGCTGCCAAATTGGACAATTTAAAGCATATACTCAAACAGTATATGTACAGTATATGTTTAGATTTTGCAGAGTATGATTTGTAGTAGTTAGTAGAAGTGTGTGTTTTTCATAAATGTGACAAATTACAACTGAGATCTTGGATGTATCACATGGATGACAGTCATGTGAGGAGCCACTGAACAATACGAGCTCATGATGGGAGTGCAATCTGGTAAATTGGCATCACTCACGGCGCTTGCGTATGGCTAAATAAAGAATTATTTTGCTATCAAAAGCCATTTCTAAATGTTTTTTTTTATAGCAAAGACTATCAGCATCAACATCAATGTTTTGCTTATGCTTTGTTTCACAAACAGTACATTTTATCCAGTTTTGGGGATAAGCATTAGAATTTTGTATAACTTATTATTGCTCAATTTCAAATTGGATGAGGATGAACTCAGCCCTGCAATCTACTGCTCTAGATTGACTACATGCAGTACAATCAATATCACGCTGACATTACAGAGACGATGGAAAAATGAAACATGGTTATGATTGAGAGCATAGAGGTCGCCAGCTGGGACTAACAAGAACTGGCCTTCAGTGTAGCCTTTCTCCATTGCAATAATGTCTGTCGGAACGACCAACTCGTGAAGCCCAAAGCCTGACATGTTAATTAGAAACAAGGAAAAAACCTTTGTGTCATTGTTTTAATCAAACTGACAGCCTGAAAAACACCCACATACTTACACCCTCTCGCCTTTGAATTATCTCATAAAATCTGATTGCAAGGGAGATGTTGATATTACTCACACATATTTTGTGTTCTTCTAAATCACAGCAGGTTTTGTTGTTGTTTTTTTTTTTACAGATCTTCCAAAACATCACAGCTGCCCATTACAGACAACACCGTACTTTTAATTCAATGCTCAAACACACAGTGAGTGCACATTAACTGACTCGGTAATAGAGTGTTTGTGAAAATATCGTCTGATTTAAAAGAGTGTATGTGCATCTTTTCAAGGTGATTGTTTGGCTCCATAGGGGAGCTGAATCAGAGGCAGTGAGTAATGCCCTCCAGTGGCGCTTTGTACTGTCAGTGGGACAGTATGAAATGAATGCCCTTTTACAGCGGCATGTACCATGCCTTAAAGACAAAAGCTGCAATGAGAAGTTATCTTTTTATCACGTCTGCAATTGCATAAAGATTGAAATACCTTGACATGACCCAAATGACATGAAATGATTAACAACAACAAAGAAAGCTAAAGTCTTTCAAGGAAAGAGACAGATTTCGAGCAATTCTTGCTTTGCAGATGTGAAAAGGCATGTCGCATCTCATTTACTCCAGGGGGTTTAGACTACGGCACACTCGTCATCATGGGTGGGCCATAGAGGTCCTCGCTCCCCCACTCGAGGCACGGCTCTTGAAAAACTAACAAACATTTTAAAATAAACATTTTTAAGTTATTTTATAATAGTAGCTATTTCTGTGTTAAGAAGTGTTGAGTTCTTCATCACAAAGACATTTAAAACATGAAAAAGAACTATTGTGTGATTTTGCTTGATTGATGACAATCTAATCTGTGACAGTCTAACAATGCCGCCAAATACATTATATTACCACTAGTACCCGCTAACCTCCCTGACTCACATATGAATCTAAGTGATGTCCCAATCCTAATGCATCCATCCATCCATTATCTATACCGCTTCTCCTCACAAGGGTCGCGGGCGTGCTGGAGCCTATCCCAGCTGTCTTCAGGCAGTAGGCAGGGGACACCCTGAATGGGTTGCCAGCCAATCGCAGGGCACACAGAGACAAACAAACATCCGCACTCACAATCACACCTAGGGGCAATTTAGAGTGTCCAATTAGCCTACCAAGTGCCTACCAAGCATGTTTTTGGAATGTGGGAGGAAACCGGAGTACCCCGGAGAAAACCCACGCAGGCACGGGGAGAACATGCAAACTCCACACAGGGAGGCCGGGGCCAAGATCGAACCCACGACCTCTGAACTGTGAGGCGGACGTGCTAACCAGTCGACCACCGTGCCCATTCCTAATCCATAGGGTTCAATATGACATTGGTCCACCCTTTGCAGCTATCAACTCTTATGGGAAGGCTGTCCACAAGGTACAGGAGTGTCTCCATGGGAATTTTTGATACTTCTTCCAGAAACGCATTTGTGAGGTCACACACGGATGATAAGCAAGAAGGCCTGGCTCTTAGTCTCCGCTCTAATATACCCCAACAACAATGAACAATAGATTTTGGAAAATTCCATGAACATGCTGAATCATTCATTATAGCCAAGACATTTTGGACAATTCTACACTTCCCACTAAAAAAAAAAAAACAACATAAAAACCTACAAGGCGCTATTACTTACTGATTAGATGGTCAAGGGCGCGCGGCAGAACTTCCGCCTCCCAGCTCAAAGGCTTTCCTCTAACAAGACACGTGACGAGGCTAAAAACAGATTCACTTTTGGGCTCACATATTATGGCAGCACAGAATGACCCGAGTGAACAAGTTTGTGTTTGCTGTAATGTCTTATTTTGCAGTTCCGATCAATGACGTCATTGATCGATCACGCAAATTATACCATTACAGTTAAACGATTTCCCATTAAATGTAAAATATCGGCCGATCTCGATCTAGTCGATGAGATCGGTGTAAAATCGAATCGAGACATGGATGACAGAGTCTAGTGTGTATGAACTTGATTGGTGTGCACAGACTCTTGACCTCAACCCGATAGAACACCTTTGGAATTAATTAGAGTGGAGACTGAGAGCTTGGCCTTCTCGTCCAACATCAGTGTGTGACCTCACACTAGGACCAAGGCAGAGCAGCATTACATTACACGAAAGAGTGAGATTGAGATTTAGGTTTTACTCCTTGCTAGAGCTTCATGCTCAATAATGAAGCACGGCAAACATTTCTGAATGCAATAATCAAAGGCTTGAGGGGCAACATGCATGAATTACTTATGGCAGGTGAAAAGTGAGTAACACATTCATTGCCAAAATGGCTGTGAGGCTGGCAGTGCTGGGCCTTGATGTTACAGAAGCTTGGAATTGTATGGAAGTGAAGAAAATGTATATTTTCTAGACTTGGAGTGTAGGCCAAACAAGACTTTCCAACTTCACTGTAATCAGTCAAATTCCCAGATGCACATTATCTGGCTAAATTGTGGGATTTCTAATCATTTTTGTATGCACTTTCTCCTCATTTAGAGGCAGTTAAAACTAATTTCTTGCCAAATTGATGAATTCACTGCATACCTTACCTGTTCTCATTACGTTGAGTGTATCTTGGTTGGGGGTCAGCATCTCCATCATTGACATCATAGCTAGCCTCGGGGTCCTACGAGACCAGGAACCAAGGTTATAACACTCAGGATGTTTTGGGGGTTTCTTAATAATGCAAGGTATTAATCTTTCCACTAACGTAATTGTTGATGAGATCCGGGTGGTCTTTTTCAATGCCGTCATCCAGGATAGTCACCACAACACCTTTTCCAGTGTAGCCCTGAGCCCAAGCTACTTTGGTATTTAAGTCTTGATGAGTCAGAGTAGACTTGAGAAGACATAGAAGACAAGACAAGACGACAAGTTTCAACATTATGTTAGAATTCAACAGAAATCTTTTAGGCTAGATTTACACCACTGGTCAGCCAAAATCCAATTTAGTGCCAACACCAGATTTTTGACAGGCTATTTACATGTATTCCCATGTGACCTATTGGGGTGGGACAAATAATCATTTTTTACAGTAGTGTGAAAAAGTGTTTGCACCCTTCCTGAGTTCTTGTTTGTTTTTTCCCCTCATGTTGGTCACACTTAATGTTCCCCATCATCAAACTGTTTTAAATATTAGTCAAAGACAACACCGGTAAACACATAATGCAGTTTTTAAATCAATGTTTTCATTATTATTATTACTATTAAAAAAAAAGTCCAAACCTACATGGGCCTCTGTGAAAAGGGGACTCATAACCCTAATAACTGGTTGGGCCACCCGCAGAAGCAAGAACCCAAATTTAGCATTTTCTATAACTGGCAATGAGTCTTTCACATCTCTGTGGAGAGATTTGGGCCCACTCTTCCTTGCAGAATTTCTTTAATTCAGTGACTCTTCAGGCTTTTTCTCTGTCATGATGTCATTTTTTCCCAGTGTCTTCCTCAATGTTGAGCCATGAACACTGACCTTAACTGAGGCGAGGGAGACCAACAGTTCTTTAGACATTGTCCCGGGTTCCGTTATGACCTCGTGGATTAGTTGTTGCTGTGCTCTTGGGGTAATTTCTGTAGGCTGGCTACTCCTGGGAAGGTTCACCACCTTTCCACGCAAGACTTCGTCTTCAATTAATTTCTCATCTGATCTTGAATTTCTTTGGTTCATGGCACTTAGTTACAGTTTTTTTTTAGATCTTTTGGCTGAATTTTGTCAGATAGGTTTTATTTAGGTGATTTCTTGATTGAGCAGGTCTGGAGGTAATCGGGGTTGGGTGTGAACAATGTGATTAGCCACAGTAAATTCATGATTTCACAAGGGGGTAAGTACTTTTTCCACACATGGTCAGATAGCTTTCAATTGTTTGTTCCCTTTAATAAGTCAAATCACCATTTAAAAACTGCATTTTGTTTACTTAGGTTATCGTTTTCTACATTTGTTTGATGATTTTAAACAAAGTGGGGAAACTATGCTAAGAAATTAAGAATTTTAGAAAGAAGCAAGTACTTAGCGATGACACTGTAGATGCATCACAACACAAGCATCAATGGTTATGACTCAATTAATATGTTGTAAAACAAAATGGACAAAATGAAACTTGCCCGCTAGTCAATGTGGTACACAAAGACGACTGCAGAGTCAGCAAGCAAGTTATGTGCAAATTGTAATAATTTGGGAACATGACATACATGAGAAATCGCTGTCAACATTTCCAAATGAAAAGTGGAGACTGTTTGAATTTCTCCCGGACAGCAAATCGTTGTGTAGGTTACAATGCTTAACAACGACAACAAAACTCTCATAACTAATAGAGATTATACAGCATCATGAAGTACAGTACTTTAATGCAGACACCTCCAGGAATTAAAAATTCACTGACTCACTGGACCTCTCACTGTTTCAGCTAAAACAATGTTTCTGTTCATTAAACCATACAAAATTATAAAATGTTGTTATCCTTTCGGCTTTTCCCCTCGGAGGTCGCCACAGCGAATCAAGTGCACGCTCGAGTCGCATAATTGATTTGGCAAAGCATTTTACGCCGGATGCCCTTCCTGACGCAACCCTATTAGCAGGGCACACACACAGACACCATCACCGAGCGGGAATCGATCCCGCGCTGCCCGCACACAACTTGGGCGTGTGTACCACTACACTATCAGTGACCCTATACAAAATGATAAAATAGAGGGGAAAAATACAGGGCAATGAAGTTAGGGTGAGTACGTGATAGTGAAAGATCTGTTTTGAGTTTGGATTTCAATGTAATGAGAGAGTCTGAGTTTCAGAGGTCAGGTGGCCAAGAGTTCTGGAGAGCAGAGTGGATGAAAGCTGTGCTCTGTATGGTACTGAGACAAGTAAAGGTTGCAGTCTGATGGATGTAGGAGGAGGACCCATGGGTGAGGGCTGGAGTAGCGATGTGGAGGAGGTCAAACAAATATAGAGGGGCGATGTTGTGAACTTGTGAATGGCCTTAAAGGTGTAAAGCAGGAGATTGAAGTGGATCCTCTGTTTGACTAGGAGCCAGTGAAGTTCCTGGAGGATGGGGGTAATGTGATGGGAAGAGGCGGTTTGGGTAATCAGACATGCAGCCTGGTCCTGGACCATTTGGAGCTCATGTAGGGAATTGTGAGGGAGGCCAAAGAGGAGAGAGTTGCGATAGTCAATACGGGAGGAAAGAATGGGATTGGGCTTTAACCTTTGAACTCTCTGAACCTGAAGCGAAGATCAAACTAAGGAGTGACCCACTGGGATGCCAATTATGAGAATTTTGGTTTTGCCACCGTTTAATTTCATTACATTAGATGTGAACCACAAGTTAATGTCTGATAAGCAGGAAGTAAGGGAAGAGGGTGGAATTGAGATGTTGAGTTTAGAGGAGAGGTGGAGCTGGGTGTCATCAGTGAAGCAATGGTTGAGAATGTTACATTTAAAATAGCAGGAGTTAGATGAAGCAGGTGACCCATGACGGAGTCCTGGGGAACAACTGAAGTCTCTATGGAGAGGAAATATAAGAATGACTTCTTGGATGAACTGAGTGTGGTCTTTGAAGTAGGAATGGAACCAGTCTGGACGATGTGAGTGACGCCAATGAAGGAAAGTCTATTGAGGAGGATTGGTGTGTAAGATGGTGCCAAAGGCCGCACTCAGGTCAAGGGTCAAGGAGGATGAGGATGGAGAGTGAACCGGAGTCAACTGTGACAAGGAGATCACTGGGGATTTTCATGAGAGTGGTTTCAGTACAGTGGTACCTCTACTTACGAACGTCTCTTCATACGAAATGTTCAAGTTATGAAACGCTTCAACAGGAAAATATTGCCTCTAGTTACGAAAGAAATTTCAGTATACGAAAGGTAAAAGTATGGGCTGATACTCGCAGTATGGGCTGCTACGAGCAGCTCCAGAGTTTCCTGAACGCAACATACTCATAGCTGCTCTGCCATTGGCTAGCCTAGCATCTTCCTGGCATCCCATTGGCTAAGAGGGACCTCTACCGTATGTGTCTATGTGGGTAAATAGACAGGTAGATAGATAGATATGTGATAGATATGTCTATGCAGCGTCCTCGTCATTCGCCCCTTGGGCCATGAGGTGTTCCGATAGTTTTACGTGAATTAGAAACGAGGAAAAGAAAGGAAAGAAGGGAGAAAATCGTTTTTTTTGGTCCATGCAATCAAAGCAAGAAATAATAGAAAAGTACCAAAGGGGATGCGTTTGGTTGATCTCGCCAAAGAATATGACTGTAATGTATCGACAGTTGCCACGTTATTAAATCAGTTCTTTACAAAACGCCAGGCAAAAACCACTTCTGAGAGAGAACATGAACCAAAGAGGGCAAAAAGCAATGAGGACAGCAATTCAAAGGTAAACGACCATCATTTTTATTCCTTACTTTATTCTTAGTTTTTTTACATTATGCACACCTCTCATTTATTGTGCAATAATCTAATTGTAACATGTATAAATGTAATAAAACATTTATTTCTGAATATTGGGGGGCTTGGAACGGATTAGGGCATTTACATGGAAAACGCGTCCCTACTTACAAAATGTTCGGCTTAAAGCGGAAGTCAACCCAGACATATTTTTTTCAAGAATATGTTCCCAGCAGGCCCACTAGATGAAACACGGCATTCGGATTAATTTTGCGTTTGTGGAATATAAATTAAGCAGCAAAATGCACTCGTTTTTAGCCATCTCTCGGGGCGGCCATTTTGTCTTCTGTCGACTGGAAATGACATCACAACTGCTCACAACGACCAATCACGACTGAGCTATTTTCTGAGTCTGAGCCGTGATTGGTCGTTGTGAGCAGTTGTGATGTCATTTTCAGTCGACAGAAGACAAAATGGCCGCCCCCAGAGATGGCTAAAACGAGGGGATAACACTCATTCCACAAATGCAATATTTATCAGAATGCCCTGTTTCAACTAGTGGGCTTGCATAGAACATTCATTCATTCATTCATTATCCATACCGCTTATCCTCACAAGGGTCGCGGGCGTGCTGGAGCCTATCCCAGCTGTCTTTGGGCAGTAGGCAGGGGACACCCTGAATTGGTTGCCAGCCAATCGCAGGGCACACAGAGACAAACATCCACACTCACAATCACACCTAGGGGCAATTTAGAGAGTCCAATCAACTTACCATGCATGTTTTTGGAATGTGGGAGGAAACCGGAGTTCCCGGAGGAAACCCACGCAGGCACGGGGAGAACATGCAAACTCCACACAGGGTGGCCGGAGCCGGGATCGAACCCACGACCTCTGAACTGTGAGGCGGACGTGCTAACCAGTCGACCACCGTGCCGCCTGCATAGAACATATTCTTGAAAAAAAAATGTTTGCGTTGACTTTCACTTCAAGAAATTTCTTCCAGAACCAATTAATTTCGTAAGTGGAGGTACCACTGTACTGTGGAGGGGACAAAAAAACAGACTGGAAACACTCATAGAGGCTAGCATGTGATAAGGAGTGGAGGTGAGTGGCAACTATTTTTTCAAGAATTTTGGAGATGAAAGGTAGATTGGAAATGGGGCGAAGGTGATTGTATTTCTTGGGGTCTGAAACTGTTTTTTTTTCAGGATAGGGGTAAAAGATGTGCTTTTGAAACATAATGGGACGAAACCGGTGTTGAGAGAAGAGTAAATAATGGCTGAACTGAGGGGAATGAGTTAGGAGAAATTCGATTTGACCAAGGCTGTGGGGAGGGGATCAAGACGACAAGTGGGGGACTTTGATCTATGATTAAGATCGAAGAGTACGAAGGAATCAATGAGTACAAAAGTGGAGAAAGACCGACAAGGGGGAAGCGGCTCAGGTTTGGTGAGAGGCAATGCATTTGAGTGCAGGTGTTGGTAAATATTTGGGATTTGCTGATTGAAAAACAGAATTTAATGAGTTATAGGTGTCCATGTACATGTGTGGAGGTAGAGAGTTGGGTGGCTGGAGAATTTTGTGGAGGAGTGATTAGAGTGTTTTTGTGTTACCAGCATTTGATGAGATCAGGCCAGAGAAATATGTGCACCCATCTACACTATACACTGTTTATCCTCATTAGGATCTCAAGCAGCTGAAACGATGCCAAATGACTTTTTTGGGGTAACACATTTTTTAAAAAAATATATAAAAGGTGTAATTTCAAAAGCTGATGGTAAATGAAGAACAAGAACAAAAACGCAGAAGGCTTCCAAATAGCCTAGCTTTTGTTGAAAACTATTTCATGTCCATTCATCCATCCATGATCTGAACTGCTTATCCTCACAAGTGTCACGCTGGAGCCTATCCCAGCTGTCTTCGGCAGAAGGCGCGGTACACCGCGGTATTGGTTGACTATTTAATGTCATCCTCTGTAATCCTGCTTTTAAATGCTACAGAAAGCTATGACATTGGGTTCATTTTATAATGTACATCTTTGGGCATGATTATTGATGTATATTGTGCGATAATAAGTTCACTTTGCTAGTTTGGAAAAAAAAATATTTTTGTTAACTATTGTTAAAAGGAACTCCGACTGACAGGCTTGCGCAATATGAATTGTTTGATTGTTCGTAACATAACTACCAGGAATTTTCGGAAAATTATTTCCAGTTTAATACATTTTGTAGAAACTTTATTTGCATGGACGCCGACATGTCTTCGCTTGCGCAATGCATTCTGGGATGACGACGTGGTATGGTTGCTGCCTTCTGCCGAGCAAAGCAAAACAATTAAAATATCACATTGCGCGGCAATTGGATGTGATTTTCAATCAAAGTGGAATCAAAATAAAAAGCCTCCAAAGCTTTCCTAAAGCGAGAAATTAAAGAAACAGTGGGAGGATGCGGTTGGAAGAGTCCGCCTGCTCAAAGACCCTCGGCTGTGCTCTCGTCTGAGAGAGCTCACTGGTGCATCTGGCGATAAATGACAGTTCAAACCAAATGCGGTGGTCAACCATATTTCCTCACAAGGAGCCTAAACACCTAAACGAGTGAAAACAGTGGTAAAAGTGTGGTAAGGGTAAAAGTGTTATAGCATTCAACTAGTCATAACTGAGATCCTGATTAGAGAGTGGAAGCCGTATGTGTAGATTCATTATGTGTAGAATTCATAAATCTTAGAGATTATGAGATTATTACACACCAGGTACCACTGCTTGGGAAAATCAGGGTCTGCTGGTTCCTCAAAGACATCCCTCCTCTTCCTCCTTTTCACCACTTGCTGCTCTGCCCATAGAACCTCAGGAGTGCAAAAACACACAAGCACAGACACTCATCATTTTGACAATATTGAAGTCTAATGTCAGAAGTTATTGCAATAGCTATCAAATTTGAGCTGTGGACATACACAGCCTCAGCTGTGTGCAAAGGGCCTAACTTAAAAATAGCGGGAGCTAAATTGCATGTTAACTCTGACAGATTGCACACACTGTCGGTGGGCATGTTGCGCATGACGTGACTTTATAAGATTGCGATTTACTAGGATCTAACTATCCATCCATCCATTATCTGTACCGCTTATCCTCACAAGGGTCGCGGGGCGTGCTGGAGCCTAGGATCTAACTAGCAGGTGTTCAATTTTGTCTTCCCTCAGTCTGTGGTTGCACTGCTGACAGGTGTAAAAAGGGTTGCAATACCAAATTGGATATGAGAGACAAGAGATAAGAATAAGAGTTGAAATCTTTCATGCAAACTACATCTGTAAAACTTTGTTTGCGTTTTATTCCCTCCTGTCATTGTAAATTTAAGTGTAGTGTAGTGTGTGTGCGTGGGTGTGTGTGTGTGTATATATATATATACATATATATATAGGATAAGCGGTATGGATAATGAATGAATATATATATATAAATGAATATATAAATTCAGACAAGCTGCAAGTTGTCCTGGGATGATTGAACCGTTTGTATAAAGCCTTGACCAAGGCTTTATTAGAGAATTGTATTGGAACTGGCGGGGAGGACAGCAGCCTGGCTCATTGTTCTTGTGATGGTTTTGCATACAATCAATCCTGACGGTTTATTTCCCATATTTAAAAGAGGGTTTTGCGTCTTAGGTACAGTTCCTCTGATGGTGTTCAAATTTGGGAGAGCCCTGCAAGATGCAAAATTAAGATAGAAAGGTTGGAATGGAAAATGTCACTGAAAGAGGCAAAAGGCATATTACTGAGTCCCAGAAAATAAATCAATTACGGTGCTAATTTTGTGGATGCCAGCAACTGCATAAAAGCTAAGGTTTGTTTGAATTAACTCACCATGAGTGCAAGAGAATTGGATCCACAAGTATGTGTAAATGTTCTTTCAATGCCAGTTGTTACATTTTGAAAGGGAAACCGATTTTTCTTCACAAGATTCCTCTCTATTGAAATTCTTTGTGTCACTGTAATAATACGAACCTTTGCTTTCTTGTTTCATGGCAACTTTGTCCTACACAATGACCTGTCTAAATGGAAATATAATCAATACAGATTCCAGTGGTGATACGCCTCAAAGAAACTTGTCTTAGAAAATGAGGACATCGACCTTGTTTCAGCAACACATTCATATTTAATTTCCTTATTTACATATAACTGACCTCTTGCACAAGTGAGTACAGGGCACATTACAAAGTTGTCTTGACAAAACTACATGCAAACAAAAGGGCACATGCTCTGTCTTCTAATACGTTTGTAAACTGGAATTTCATTTAAAGTGGAAGTCAACCCAAACACTTTTTTTTTCAAGAATATGTTCCCAGCAGCTCCCACTAGATGAAACACGGCATTCTGATTAATTTTGCGTTTGTGGAATATACGTTAAGCAACAAAATGCACTCGTTTTTAGCCATTTCTGGGGGTGGCCAGTTTGGTTTCTGTCGACTGAAAATGACATCACAACTGCTCACAACGACCAATCACGGCTGACCTGTTTTCTGAATCTGAGCCGCGATTGGCCGCTGTGAGATAAGATAAGAATGCCTTTATTGATCCCACAGTGGGGAAATTTTCAAGAAGTTGTGATGTCATTTTCAGTCGACAGAAGACAAAATGGCCGTCCCCTGAGATGGCTAAAAACTCAGCATTTTGCTTCTTAACTTATATTTCACAAACGCAAAATTGATCAGAATGCCTTGTTTCAACTAGTGGGCCTGCTGGGAACATATTCTTGAAAAAAATATGTTTGGGTTGACTTCCGCTTTAAAATATTTGATTGAAAGCAGCTGCTTGTTGAGACTGGTAGAAAAAATTTAATTCAGCATTTGTACATCTTGGTTCGATAAGGTTTTTTTTTTTTTTATGTATTTTTATTGTGGAACATTGAAGTTCAATTGAACACATCAACAGTTTCTGGGACTTCGACTAACATTTCTGTGAAATTTAGGCTTAAAATGAGTTTGCAGAGCTCAAACTTCTATCACATGCAATGTCATAACATCACAAATGTTGTGAGTGAATGTCTGCCACACATTTTTCTTCACTAAAACCGAAAAAAGGGTGCCTTAGTCCCCCTACTTTCAGCCAACTTCAAAAGATTAGCTTTTTTACTTTAATGGTGGGTTGCATGTGCATGTGTATATGCGTGTGTGTGTGTGTGCATGTATTCATTGCAATATTTATAAATGGAGGGTCAACTAGCATTCAAGAATTGGTTGTGTTCAATGTCATGCATGCACAACTTCAGATAGAAGCTACAATTTAGCAATAAAAAAAAAAACAGAAGTAAGGAAACAAAAGGATTAGAACTCTCCTACACAGATTACTTGATAAAATTCCCTCCACTTCGATTTGTTCAGTACCTCATTCCGAATACATTCAGGCAGAAAAAGCTTAGAAAAAATCATGAGATAATTTTCTGCCTGATTACACACTTGTGATAATACACTGCATGTCAACATCACAGAGAAGAAGAAGCACGTAAAAGAGTGCGGAGAGCTTAGAGAGAAGAAATACACTAAGGCTAGGTTCACACTGTAGGCAAATGTGACCTAGATAAGATTTTTTTGCCCATATGCGAATTGACTGTCTGAACGGCTCAATTCAGATTTTTTCAAATCCGACCTAGGTCGCTTTTATATGTGGTCCTAAATCGAATACGTATCCGATTTTTTTCAACACTTATCTCCAATTTTGGAAACTTTTTTAATTTTCACTTTAATGCGATTTCTAGTAAATGGTAAATGGACTTTCACTTGTATAGCGCTTTTCTACTTTTGGTACTCAAAGTGCTCCACACTGTGTCGAGCCAGGAAGGAACGTCACAGCGACACAACGGCCAAGCTCAAGTCTAATAATATACGCCAAAGAGACCTAATCTAACATCCTGCAGTAACTTCCGGATAATGCTGTAGCTGAGATCCCTGATGGGAAATTACAAGTCAAGAGTCGATGGATGAGCATAAAGTAGATTCTGACCCAGCTGTCCTGTTGAACTAGTATTCAAGATGTACTTTCGTTATCACTGTCATACGGTGTAGAAAAGTATAACACAATTATGTTCCATGACATGCAAGAAACAGTTCAAAGTGAAGGTTATATTATATAGGTGCCCAATGCTACATTTAATTTTAGTGAACATTAAGAGGAGTTCCTTTCAACACGGGCAGGGTATAGAATTATCAGTGTGACTTGCCAAACACTGATTAAAATTAGCTGTGCTTCACATCAACATCAGTTTTCCCTTCAAATGATACTCATGCTAATTGACTTTAGACCTCAGTAATTAGCAATGATTGCATGGAAAAGTCTTACTTGTGCATCTTGTTGCAGTCTGATGTGCAGCTCCGTGTGTCTAGAAAAAGCTCTTTTCTCCACAGCGTGATGTCTGAAGTGATAATAATCCCCAAAAACCTAGAGAAATACAGAAAGCGAGATAGGTAAACTCTTTTTTGTTGCAGAGGAACATGTCTGCAGCAATACAGCCTATACGTTTACAGGATACTTTACAGATTTGGGGCATCTCTCCAGCTGTAAATCTCCTACAACACTCAATTCACCTCTGTTGAGGGAAGTGGCCGGGGATGGAGCCTATCCCAGCGGCTGAACACCAAGCAATGTGACCGAACCCAACTGATATGTCACGCAAGTCTCACTGAGTGGCCGGCCTTCGGCCTACAATTCAAAAGTTGGATTCCCTAATGAAGAATTTTGTGACGGACAATCAAAAATGTAATGTTCTATCACGAGCATTCACAAACAACCCACATTTTAATTTACGGCTTTAAGTGACAGTCAGCTGCCACCATTGTCGAGCCAGACCAATACAGTATATTACAGTATAAGCATTTAATTGTGTGTAGGGCTGTCACTATCAATTTTTTTTAGATTTATCCATCCATTATCTATACCACTTATCCTCACAAGGTCGCGGGGAGTGCTGGAGCCTATCCGAGCAGTCTTCGGGCAGTAGGCGGGGGCAATCGCAGGGCATACAGAGACACACAATCATCCACACTCACAATCACACCTAGGGGCAATTTAGAGTGTCCAATTAGCCTACCAAGCGCCTACCAAGCATGTTTTTGGAATGTGTGAGGAAACCGGAGTATCCGGAGAAAACCCATGCAGGCATGGGGAGAACATGCAAACTCCACACATGGAGGTCGGGGCCGGGATCGAACCCACGACCTCTGAACTGTGAAGCAGACGTGCTAAACAGTCGACCACCATGCCGCTCTTTTTTAGAATTATTCTATTCATAATTCCATTGATCAATTGAATATTGGATTAAATTCTATTTTGCATTAAAAATGTATTGCAAAGTCATTTTCTTTCAATTACTGTTTATTCACCTTTTTTAAAGTTTGGTTTTGTTTAATGTTCAAACAAACCCAAACAAATAAAAATTCAACAATATCACACGAGATGGAGTAGTGGTGTACTCACCGGTGTATTTGAAACAGCTACATCTTGGGCACTGATTAATGTAAACAACTCCGTGCTATTGATGCCATGGTGATTCATGGTGGGGTGATAAAAAAAAAAAATCTGCCACAGACAGATATTGGGTACTTGAGTCAAACTTGAGTTGCCATTTTTAGATCTTACCTTGCTTGCCAAAAACTTGGGAAAAGATTTGACTTGACTTTGACTTGTTATCCAAGAGACTCAACTTTGTCTTCTACTTGTCATGACTTGTCAAGTCATGTAGTTTATAGTTGGCAATCTGGCGATGCGAGCAGCTACGAAGACCATTAATTTGATTTAATGGATTATGTTGTTGATATCATTGGCCAAAATAGGATGGCAAAACGCATGGTTTGCAACTCGCAGCAAACTGAGAGAATGCAGTTTACAAAAGTAGAGTCATTGTTGCCAACTTAGAGATTTGGTCGCTATATTTAATGACGTGCCCAACCGCTAAAAAGAGCGACTAGCGAGTTTAATTCAGCTAAGAATAAGATAATATAAGTGTGATCATTTTCACTTTGAGTCCGCTGATAGTGTAGTGGTACACACGCCTGAGTTGTGTGCGGGCAGCGTGGGATCGATTCCCGCTCAGTGACAGTGTCTATGTGTGCCCTGCGACTGGCTGGCGACCAGTTCGGGGTGTAGTCTGCCTTCGCCCATTGACGGCTGGGATAGGCTCCAGCAACTCCCCGCGACCCTATATAGGATAAGCGGTTTGGAAGAAGACATGACATGACATTTTCACTTTGTGTTATGCATAAGAAAAAAGCCCGCTGTAAGGCAATCACTGTCAGTTGCGCTAAGCAATGCCAAAGACATGGTGTCCATTTCAAAGTTTTAAAAATTCACCAAATCGTTACATTTCCAAATAGAAGATCGAGACAAAAATGACAATATTCCATTCCTTAGATATACTGTACCATTACTGTTATTTACGGTTGCAGAATAGTCAGCCTGTATCATTTACAACACCGTTTCTTAGAAATATCCCGCCCCATTTCAAAAGAAAGAAAGTAATCTTTTTTCCCACGGTCAACAGTAAAGAACATCATGCCCTTGAGAGTTTGGAAGGAAACTGTCAACTCTCCAAAGTAACAGACAACCCTGTAAAATATTCTTGTGGACAGGTAAAAAAACAGTGAAAGAAAAGAAATATATTGAACAACAAACAGATACATTTGCGGCCTATTTTTCTTTGCCACAACACAGCGTTCAAGCCAGAGAGCGACAGCTGTCGCTAAAATGCTCTGACACCTTAGGGAGTGTTGCATTTATTCAATCTTGATTTATAGAGATACATTAAGCCTCCGTTGTTGCTCATGTTCAAGGACGGAATCTTTGAGAGAAAAAAAGAAACTATAAATCCTTATTACTGCAATTTCTTGAGTATAATACGCACTCAAATATAATATGCACGACCAAAATCACCCTCTCAAACATGGATTTTCCTTGTACCTACTATGTGCCCCCAAAACTACTGGTATCTGTCATGTTATTCAATAATTCGCGCTGAGTGAGACTGTATATATAGTGTGATTATTTATTTCCCGGCATCCCGCTCTGTCCCTGACGTCATCCGGAACGTCTCCACTGTTCTATTGAATACAGCTACACCACATCTCCCCTTTCTAGAATCAATGGGTAGACTGCCACTAACTCAGTAGGACTTTAGGAGATTATTATGCCCCTGTGGCTAGAAGGTCTGCTCCTATCTGAGACAGTTACACTCCCAACAGGGACACAGCATTTTAACTTTAACTTAGAACAAGGAATTGCCAAATACAATACAAACACCTGTACTGTCTATCTTCACTCTAACCCTGAAACGTGAACATTTACATTCAAATAGTGCAACAATAATAGAAAAAGAATGATGCCTAAATCACAGTATATTTTCGTCCGTTTGTATCTTTTTTTTGTTTTTTAATGTCTGACGAAAGTCAGGTGATCATAAGCTGAACCGAGTTGATCTTACTACAACCCTACCAGACCTGGTTCTGAGTATAGGAGTAGATGGTGGTTCTGGAACATCCTTCTCGGGTGGTACTTCTGCAGGTTGTTCAGTTGGTTGTTATTTGGTGATGAGGTGGCGACGGTTTCGCCTGATGATCCCGTGAGGTCCCTCCACCAAATATGAACGAGGTGTTGAGTGACGTCTGATGACAGATCCATCTGCTCTTTGATCTGTGACCCACACATGGTGCCCAGGCATGAAGCTGTTGAGATTCCTTGCACGGTGTTGCAGATTGTAGCGTTGTGCATCCTCCCGTTTCCTACTCTTCTCTTTCAGCAGTATGGTTTCTCAATCAGAAAGGCAGGCTTCAACAGCGCAGGAAGAATAGGCACAGTGGAGCGAAGCCTCCTCCCCATGAGAAGTTGAGCTGGGCTGTAGCCATTATGAAGTGGGGTAGACCCATATGCAAGCAACGCAAGGTATGAATCACCTGACTTCTTCAGGAGTCCCTTCATGGTATGCACTGCCCGTTCAGCTTCAGCATTTCCCTGGGGGTGTTTTGGACTACTGGTCACATGACGAAACCCGTAGGAGTCAACAAAATCAGCAAAGTCAGCTCCTGAGAACTGTGGCCCGTTATCAGTGACCAGCGTCTCACAAATACCGTGACGTGCAAAAATGAACTTCAGGTGATGGATCACATCCTTAGACCTTGTGGAGGTTAGCAGTGTGATTTCCACATACCTTGACGTGTAGTTCACTACAAGCAGGTAGGTCTTGTTTCCTAGCATGAACAAATCTCCTCCACACTTTTGCCATGGTCGGCCTGGGTATGATGTTGGAATCAGCGGCTCCCTGTGGTTCTGTCTCTCGTGGCAGCATGCCCGGCAGTTAAGAACCATCTTGCTCAGCTGCTGGCTTAGCCCTGGCCACCATGCAGACTGCTTTGCCCTCTCTCTACACTTGACCACTCCCTCATGACCTTCATGCAACTTGACAAGAACATAATTTCTCATTGTTGAGGGGATAACAAGTCTCTGGGTTTTTAATAGTAGTCCATCCTGAACAGTGAGAAGAGCACGTTCAGGCCAGTGCATCTTAAGTGCAGGTTCATTGGTACCGTGGGTTGGCCATCCCTCTGCACACAGCTGCATCACACGTGCGCACACACAGTCTCTATGCAGCTGGTCTCGCAGCTCAGACAGATAGACAGTGCTTACAGGTAAGATGTCTATTATCATGTCGACATAGATGTTTGTGTCTTCGAACAGCTCTTTTTCAGCCGGTATGTCACCCCTCTCGTCTGCCGCACGTGACAGCGTGCCTGCTGTCCACAGACTTTTCCCGACCACATGAGATATGGAATAGGAATAGCGCATCAGACGCATTTGGAAGCGTTGGATTCGGGGCTGTAAAGCATCCAGAGCTTGCGACACTAGAATATTTAATAGAGGCTTATAGTCTGTCTCCAACTGGAAGTGTTTCCCAGTCAGAAAGTTGCGGAACTTCCCGCAGGCCCAGGTCAGTCCTAATGACTCCTTTTCCACATGTGCATATCTCTGCTTGGTTGGAGTGAGGGACCGTGATATGTAAGCTATTGACCGCCATTCCTACTCCCATCTTTGGAGTAGAACCTCTCCTAGCCTATATGATGATGGGTCCGCTGAGACCTTGCGTTCTCTGTTATAGCATCAGACATAGCTAGGACAAGTGGCGACGTCAGAGCATTATTTGGATCTTGAAAAGCTTGCCTGCTCGATGCCCCACATCCAGCAGTTCTTTTTCGACAAGAGATCACGCAGGGGTTTGTCCCTCTCTGCTAGCTGTGGGAAAAATTTTCCCAGCTGGTTTACGATGCCAAGGAACAACCGTAATTTTCTCACTGACGCAGGTTCCTGCCTTTACACCTGCCTTTTGCATCTTCTCTAGGACCACA
Source organism: Filicampus tigris (assembly GCF_054856515.1). Classification (NCBI taxonomy): domain Eukaryota; kingdom Metazoa; phylum Chordata; class Actinopteri; order Syngnathiformes; family Syngnathidae; genus Filicampus; species Filicampus tigris. The sequence continues at coordinate 8,398,401 of NC_141220.1, forward strand.
TGTAGGCGTTCATCATGCTCTTCTTGAGTTTGACCCCACACAGGCATATCATCTATGTGGCACACCACGCCCTCCAGCCCTTCTGTAACCTCTGCCAAGATTATGTTTTGGAAGTGTTCTGGAGCTGATGTAATGCCAAAAGGAAGATGCTTGAAGATAAAAACGTCCAACGGGTGTGATGAAGCTCGTCAATTTCGCTGAATCTTCTGTCAGGGGAATTTGCCAAAACCCCATATTTGCATCCAACTTACTGAAAATGTTGGCTACAGCCAGCACTCCCAGTGTCTCCTCCACTGATGTAGGATACATCACATGCACACACTGATTCATTCAGCTTGGTCAACACATATGCAGACAGCATCTGTCTTCTTTAGCACCCCCACGATACCAGCGCATCACTCTGTCGGCTCCTCAATTCTGTATATCACCCCAAGTTCTTCCATGCGAGACAGTTCCTGCCTGACTTTGTCCATCAATGGCAATGGAATTCTTCTAGGCGTTTTGAGTGAGAAAGGTTGAGCACCTGGTTTCAGCTTTATTTTATATGGCTGGCGCAATTCTCAAAGTCTGTTTTTGTTAAGTTTGCTTTAATGTCTCTATAGTGACAATGTCCAATCGTGCAACCAGCTGAGGTCTACAGTTTATGGATCTTCCTATCAGGGCTGTGTGTAGATGACACACAACATATACATCCTCCTTCGCTGCTTTTCCCTCACGACTAAGCAGCAGCCTTTCAACACCCACAACATCAAGGGGACTCTTACCTGGTCCTCGAAGTGGCTTTTTTGCCTTCTGGAGAATTGGTGGATATTTTTTGTATATCCCAAGGAACACAGTGTGTGGCAGAAATGTGTCGTCAGCACCTGTATCGATTTTGAACACCACACTGTTATAATGGATGCCAATGTTGACCGTCCAGGGTTTACTATCTGTTGTAATGCTGCCGAGGAATATTGCATCCTCCTCCTCTTGTTCAACTTCATGCACAGAGTTTTCCTGCCCTGCACATACAACTGTAGTGTCCCTTTTTGCCACATGCGTGACATTTACTCTCATTTGTAGGACAATCTCGTGATGGATGGGATGGAAAAGCACCACATTTATGACACTGAGCTTTTCTTTTGCTATTCTGGGCATTGTGTGTTTTTTTTTTTTTGCATGCTGAGGTTTGTTTTTAGCAGGTTTGTGGAGGTTTTGCAGTCTGACTCTATCCACAGACAGATCTCTTTTTACATGTACATTTATAACATTAGACATTACATATCATATTGGAATTCAAGATCAAGTGGAAGTAAACTCGGCCAACCACCTTTTGAGTACGAATGGCAAAAAACATTTTAGCCATACTTTCGTTAGTTTTTATGACGTAACCCACCCAGATTCATAATTAGACCCATAGCAACGTGCTAAACAACGAAAATGCAAATGTTCGGCAATCTCCGGTAATATTCGGCGAGTGATTCACTTGAAGAGGTCGAGTCGCCAGTCACCAATCGTACTACATCATTGATTGTCCCATTAACTGCTCTTTGACGTTCTCGTGTTTTTCTGCGAAATGCCTCTGTGCTGTATGGCGATGCATTGTTCACATTCAGGCCAATAGTTGTTTGAGTGGCCAAAAGATAAGAATATGGCACGTAAAATGGATCAGCTGGCTTCCACATTACCTGGTTCCCGATTCCAGCTGTAGCCGTTTGGGCAATGCCATCTGTAATTTAGTTTTTCCTGTATTTTTTTATATATTTATATTATATATATATTATATTATTTATATATTCTCGAAATTACAGTGCGTACATGACAAAATCAGGCTGCAATAATATACCAAAATAACAAAGCAAAAGTAAAGGGAAAGAATGCAATCATTTCATGGGGATCCAGAAAAGACCAGTCGCCGTTTCTTGAGGAAACATTGCAATATGTACAGAGATGCCGCTGGGGACTGACTCATCTTCCCGGCCCAATGGAACAGAAAAGGAGAGGCAGAAGGGGAATGAGGAAGGGAGGGTTGAAAGAAGTGAGATGCAAGATTTAACAGGTACACCCGGAAAGATGGATGTGTGTGAAGAGTAAGGAGAGTAGACAACAAGAAGGAAGGCCCTCTTGGGGCTGCAGCCTGGCTGACCAGACCGGAGGCATGAAGCCTCGTCCGGAAGCATTGAGAGAAAGTCGCCAGCTGTCCAATTTGATTTGAATTCAAATCAAAACCTGACAACAAATCATACAAGAGTTAATCACCCATAATCCTTACTTACAATGTAACATGTCATAATTTTTCTTTGTAAAATCTATATGGCACACCCATGGAATAGCACCTTTTCTAAAGAGAAAACCGTAATGAATGCAAAAAAACACACACAATTCAAAACTAAATTATGATCAATTGTAGTTATTGAATTTAAGCCCAGCAATTTATATAATATGGCTGCACAAAATATTTAAGAAATAAAAAAAAATCATTATTGCGATATTGGCATACGCAATATGCATATCGCAAAGTGATGCAATTCGTTTCTTATGGAATTGTACCCTTATGAGTGAATTTGACCAGTCAGATGCAAACTTAAATGTGCATCGCTATCCATGAACATTATCTAGGGTAATTATAATTAATTAGCTCAGAATAGAAGGAGCTTGCTTATTTTGGTGCAAGAAAAAAAATGTCGTTCTTTCATTATAAAATAAAAATGTCATTTATTTAGGTATCTGTTAAACAAATATACATATAAATATAAATACACACACACACACACACAATATTTCCGGACCACAAGGCGCACCTTTATATAAGCCGCACCTACACCTCACTCGATTTATTATAAAATATGAAAAAAAAGGAAACACATACAAGCCGCACCTTTATATAAGACGCACCTATCTATGTTGAAAAATAAGGCTTGTGCACGGCGCGTCATCACTGACGTCGCTACCGGGGTAGTAACAACTATGGAAGCTGCTGCATGTTTCATGTTTCGTTTCATTTTCAAATCCAATCGAAGGTGGCTTGTTAGTTTTTTCTCATCTTCTCGCCCAATAGAGAAAAAAAGAGACAACAGCTACCTATAATTATGTTTTTCTCTGGCAAATGAGAGTAGAAAAAAATGCTACAGCGGATCTGCATCAAGACAGAGGGAGGACAGTCAGAGGAAGTGAGATTTGTAATTATTGTTTTGAAATTGATAATTTCTTATGTTTGCAATTTCTGTGTGGTTCATTAAAATTAAATTTGTTAATTCAAAAATGTTGTCATCATTTGTATGAAAATGTTTTTTTTCTCAAACAGATGTTTGGGAATTTAACTTCTGGTTGTGATCATGCACAAACAATGTTCATGGGTCAGTGTGACCTGCGCTAATGTTTAACCATCCTTAAGCCTTTAAATATTCACCAGAATGAAAGTGAGTTTCTACATTCCAAGGGCTGATTTTCTACATTCCAAGGGCTGAAATAAAAACTCTCAGCAGTTGGAAAGTAAAATGTTACATAGGCTACGTCCTTGAGTCTTAAAATAATGAAAAAAGACATAAAAGGAAACCAACCAATGAATAATGCAAGACAGAGGTGTGACCCATAAACTTGATGATATCGACATTAACGTTGATAGCAATGAGGCTGATTTGTGCTACACAAGTGTGGTGCTTCTGTGTAACAAACCTATGTCTAATACTGTTGCCAATGTCATGTCATCTTCCAAACCGTTTATCCTATATAGGGTCGCGGGGAGTTGCTGGAGCCTATCCCAGCCGTCAATGGGCGAAGGCAGACTACACCCCGAACTGGTCGCCAGCCAGTCGCAGGGCACACATAGACACTGTCACTGAGCGGGAATCAATCCCACGCTGCCCGCACACAACTCAGGCGTGTGTACCACTACACTATCAGCGGACGTCTGTTGCCAATGTATTAGACCAAAAAGTGTATCAGTCCAAGGAAATGATGAGCTGACATTAGAGGGTAACATCATTCTAAACTACTCACTGAACAGTTTCAGAAGTTACTATTTCAAGTTCAGGGTTCTCAACTAAATTATTTAGCTCTCTCTCCACCTTGCCAATGCCATAATGCCTCAAGGTATTTTACAAACAAATGTGCTTTGAATCTACAGTAAATCCTCAGCTAAATTGTTTTCGATGTCCAGAAAAGAGCACTGGCCATAGACTTGAAGTCTCATTGTATTTTGTATAGATACATTTGGATGGGAAATTTCATTACCAGGTATGGATTGAATGACTAAAATGTTTTAATAGTCGACTATAATGTGATGCCTCAAATGCAAGAAGACAAATCAACTTCAAACTATAATTGCAAGCTATATAAGTGGGGAGTGGTAAAGTCGATGCCTTGAGTCGTCGACTAGTCGGTACTCCTATCAGCAGGATGAGGATAACTGGGGAAATAACATGCTAATTGGCAATGTGCTGCATCCAAATACAAATTAGGGACCCAATTTGGCCAGGGACTGGTTTGTATAATAAAAACTCTTTACCAAAGTGATGCTAAAATGGCAAAAAAAGAAATAATCTGATCATAAATTCAAAGCACATATACAAGGTCATCTGTGAAACGGTAGGGAATAACGTAACTTGGGCTTGCTTGGCTTCTTGAGATGGGCTCATTAAATTTTTATGGCTGAAGAACATGATGGCAGCAGGAAAATAAAGCTTAATCCATCTGAACACAGAGGAACTGGACAATTGCGAACAAATTACAGTCGCCAACTCACACCCTCACACCCGATTGACCCTCGTACACATACCAACTCACAATAGAAAAAATAGGATCTGTTATTCTTTGGGGAAACAAGATTTTGAGGCACCACATATACTGTATGTATGTACTACATTACTTTTTTGTTGAACAACAAACAACATGGTGCGACTGTCAAGCAAGAAAAGCATTGTCCTGACCAACAGTGCGATATTACAATAACACAAGGAGGAGAGAGAGGCGAGAAATAAAGCAAAAGAGTACCGTATGAATATTTGAAAGGCTTGTTCGCAATGATTGTCCCATTCATTGACTGCAATTGTTCATTTTGGCAACAGAAACTCTCTACACTTTGCGTTTTAGTCACAGGTACAGATGGAACTATGAATATAGTTAAGTATTTTTGTACAACCATACCGGTATACTGGGCACTGCATTGGTACATCTTGGGGGCAAACAGCTGGGTTTCGCTTTGTAAACATTTTTTGTTGTGAAAGCTCATGTGATACAACATGGCATTTTAGATACATGACCTTAATATCTGTAACATTGTGACATTATTAATCAGTGATTCAAATTTTGAATTTCAGCAAGATTAGTTGTCGATGCCCAGCCGCTCACTGACATCTACAGTAGTTGCGGAACCCCTCACACTGCATAACACGTCTTTTTTGGCCGCCTCACTCAGTACGCGGTAGGCCTTAAAAACACCTTGTCTGCAAATTTAAGAAAAATGCAACCTAACAAACTGTGAGATCCAATATGCAACAAGACAATAACATAAAACACACATAAATCACAAAGGAGTTTCTCAGGGAAAGAAGTTGGAAGATTTTAGAGTGGCCAAGTTAATCTCCAGAAATTACAAAACAAGTGAAAGACGCTGCGTGTTATCCTAGAATTTTGTTTTTTGCAAAAGAATGAAAACGTTTGTCATGACATTGGGTAAGAGGCTTATTGCAGGTAGAGCAAATAAAAGATGTGCAACTAAGTATTACTGTAAGTGTCATTCGCTTGTCACATTGAAGTATATCTGTTCCAATACTGATGTGAGTGTGAATTGATTGTCTATATGTGCCCTGCAATTGGGTGGCCACCAGTTGAGGGTCGACCCTACCTCACGCCCAAAGAAGTCAGCTGGGATAAGCGCTAGCTTACCTGCGACCCCAATGAGGACAAGCAGTACATAAAACGAATGGATGGAAGTATTTTTAAATACCTTTAGTACAGTGATATATTGACTTATGAGTTTAATTCAATCTGTGAACAGAGCTGCCCCCATTGCAATGAACATTTTTAATCAAGTGAAACAGTGCTCTGTTGTATAATGATATATAAATACATAATAAAGCAGTGGTACTCAATGCTGGCTGCCTATTTGTGGCCACTGAACGATGTTCAGCCCTTTCCATGATCAGACGAGATCATGTGTTCTCAGAGTAGCAATAAAGTCACACTTCACTTCGCACAGCGCAGTGTGCAGTCCAACCAACCTATTTATTGTGTATGTGAGACTGGCAGCACACGTGGTGGCCGCCTGCCACATGGCAGGCATGCACGAATTAAATAAATATTTTCCTTCAATCTGTGCCAATGATACATAGACAGCTTGTAGAGAATGCCCCTAAGTAATTTACTTTTAGGAAACATGTTTATCTCTAAAATTTAGGTGTCATTAGCTTGTATTACATTTGTGTTCATTTGTATATTCAAGCGGTCTATAGTTCATGTGTCTTGTGCATGGGTAATGACATTTTCATAGAAATTTTCACAACATATATTTCATTCTAGGTAGTGTACTATATTTACATTATTTATTGGTAGGCCTGTCATCATAATACATTTTTGCGGACGATTATATTTACCCAGAAACTATCATGCTAAACAATAGTATCATTTCTTTGTTGTTGGTTTTCAGAGGTGGTTATTTGGTAAGAAAAGACCAGTGGCCCGCCAAAGTGGATGTCACTTTGGCCTTGACTTCTTCTAGATGTTGTCTGAAGGTCAGTGTCTGGTCCAGTCGCACACCCAGGTACTTCGGGGCTTGCTGGGCCTCTAGGCGTTTGTTGTCGACACGCACATCTAGTTCCCTCTTTACCTCTCTGGTATTGAGATGGTATGCTGCTACAACATGTCTTTCCAATGGTGAGCTGTAGACGCACCTTTGAAGGTCCGTTGCCAGAGTGCCCATATCTTTGTTATGGCCCTCTTCCATCGACTTCCACGTTGGACGTCTCAGCATGATGGCAAGATCGTCTGCATAGCCGTACTTTCTGGATGATGTGACTGGTAGATCATGTATGTAAATATTGAACAGCATCGGAGAGAGGACCGACCCCTGCGGAACCCCGTTCCTCAGTCTCCTGAGTCTACTGTGCTGGCCACAACTGGTCTGGAGGACGAAACTGCAGTTGGAAAGGGTCTACATGATGAACTTCACCATGTGCCGGTCTGGTATTGTCCTCAGCAGCTTCAGCTGGAGACCATGGTTCCACACGGTATGCGGCAGTCAGATCCAGGTACACTACCCAAGCCTTCTCATTGTCCTGGAAGCTGTCGATGTCCTGAGCAAGTACTGTAACCTGGTCTACTGTTGATCTTCCACAACTGAAGCCAGCTTGTTCTGGTGGAAGCTGTGAGTCAACCACTGGCTCAATGCAGCTCTGGATCATCCTCTCCAAGATTTTAAATGGGACACAGAGTAGCGAGAGGGGTAGGTACGATTTGGGGTCTTCCGCAGGTTTATTTGTCTTCGGCAGAGCTATGACGGAGGCATGCCGCCAGGTCTTAGGGAGCTTTAATCTCCGGTAGCAGGATGTAAAGAAAGAACAGAGCCAGCGGGCTGTTGTTGTGCTCTGGTGGAGGGTGAATTCCGGGTGTATATTGTCACGGCCCATGGATTTTCCAGGCTTGAGTTTACTCATGGACTTACTGAGTTCCTCCTCTGTGAAGTCTCCAGAGATGTTGATGTCGACACTGGCCGATCTCAAGGTGCAGGACACCTCACGCGATGTCTGTCGGGCAAAGTCTTTGTCTGTATCTGGGACAAATGCAGCCGTTCCTCAGTAGCTGGGAAGCGATGGCATTTGCTGTGACTGGGCAGCTGGAAGGTCTTGTGTTTCTGTGAGTAAGCTGATTGATGGTCTGCCACGCCATGCGGTTAGAGTGGGTGAAGTCGATAGCTTCAACGACTTCTGTCCACCTGGTCCTGTGGGTGGCGTCCAGCCTCTGGATCAGTGCTGCTGCAGTCATGCTGCAGTGCTGAGCTGAGCAGAGATGCTCAATTCCACCTCTGAGGACATCTCCAGAGATGCTTGGCTAGCAGCAGCTTGGAAGCAGGAGTGGCGGTCAGCAGGTCCCTCCCTCATCCACCACTAGGGATCCAGGAGGTGGCGCTATAGGAGGAGATGACCTACCACGCCGGCAATGGACCATGTTGAACCGATTACGAACTAGGGTCGGTCGCTTTAAAACATAATTGAAGAAGTCGGGCCTGTCAGACAGTGCGGCATGCGAGTGCAGAGACCCTGAACAGACAGCCGACCATATTATCACCACTTGCCCCATATACAGACCACCCTTGGAAGCCAGCCTCTTTGACTTAGGACCCCAGATGGTGGCATGGCTACACGACTCCGAGTTGGACCTCTGACGTTACACGAATGAATGAGTTATGTTTTACATCAGGGGTGTCCATTACGTCGATCGCGATCGACCGGTCGATCGCAAAGGCATCGTGGGTAGATCACCAGCCTATCATCCGTCCTCACTACTGTATTGCTACGTTCACACCAACTGCGTTGGGAACGTTTCTGGCAATATGTTTCAATTAAAGTCAATGTATTTCACGCGGGTGGGCGCCGTTGCATGCGATGTGGCGCGAATTATGTATTTGAAGTGGTGGGACGCGGAGCGAAGCACCGGAAATCCGCCCATTCGCTCCAACCGGGGCGTATAAACAAGTCAACTTTTTTGGCATTCCGCCTCGCGGCAGCCAGTCAGCATCGGGCATACTACGTCACACACAGCCACACAGCGTACTGCTCACTCGGCGGCTTTTTTTTTTAACAGTTCTTGAACTTTACCAAGACAGCTATATTGATAGCATTAGCATAGTGTGCAAACAAGTTGACTTGTTTTATACACGCCAAATGGAGCGAATGGGCGGATTGTTGTTGCTGCAAATCTGCTTGAGGCTTGCTATCAGCAGCTACTGTCCGGACTATGCGTCCCTGGCTGATTCCATTCAGTGCAAGTCATCAGAGTAAGGTAATTACAAAACATTTTTGTTGTTGTATTGTGCTATATAGGTTGATGCAGTCATGCAAGGTACACCAGCATATACGGTACATATAAAAATAATTCTCAATATATATATAAATAATGTGTTTTGCATTTTTAGTAGGTGGTAAATAATTTTGACTCGGTCATGTCATAAGTAGCTCTCAGGGTGAAAAAGTGTGGGCACCCCTGCTTTACATGATGTCCATTTTAGGTTCAGAGCTTTGGGGGTGCTGAGCACCCAGAGTGTCTGGCTGGTTCAATTTTTTTTTCATTTCACTTAAAGTGATTTAGGATCATTCATTAGATGTCATGTCATGTCATCTTCCAAACCGCTTATCCTATATAGGGTCGCGGGGAGTTGCTGGAGCCTATCCCAGCCGTCAATGGGCGAAGGCAGACTACACCCCGAACTGGTCGCCAGCCAGTCGCAGGGCACACATAGACACTGTCACTGAGCGGGAATCGATCCCACGCTGCCCGCACACAACTCAGGCGTGTGTACCACTACACTATCAGCGGACATCATTCATTAGATATTTTCTAATTTTCAAGTTAATGCTGGAACCTCATACACCAGAATTTGGCTCTTTTCATCAAAATACGGGTGTAAGAAATCTGAAATGTAAAAGAGGAGTGTGAGTCACCAAATTAATTTTTTCCATGGATATTTCTGGCTGCTTTTGACTGACTCAAGCAGTCTTCTGTCATTTTGCGCAGCCAGAGAGAAGTCCTTACATGACAGGTGGAGCGATTGCCGCTTGTTCTGAGATTGACGCTTTATCTGATCTAGGATCTGTCATATGTAGTGCCGAGAGTCTCCATTAGAGCGCTGTAATGTGCTATCACTGTTTAAGAACCAGCAATGTATGTTCAAGCAAGTATACAAGTAAAAGACATTGAGCTGCCAACCCGTCTGTGTCCGTCGTTATTGACAATCGATCGCCATCCAAAGCTTTACTAAAAGCATCTTATATTACAGGATCGGTAGATTGCAGTTTTCTGTATTTGCAAGAGTTGATAGTCAATATAAGGGACATTTAAGGTCCCGTATCGGACAAACCAAATTAGCCCAAAAAACGTGACGTCCCGGCTAATATGGCACAGTTGGCAACCCTAAACCACACACATAGCTTACACACACGCAACAATTAAGCTAGGCTGATCATTGTTGCATTCGATTCAATGCAGCTAAAATGAGAACTAATATCTGTTGATGATAACAAAGTCATGGTATTGGGTGGTAAAATAGTTGTTCAACATAACCACTGTATAACATACTCTCACCGTAATACATTGGAGCCTAGACTCCGTCGCTATGCCGTATCACTTGCCGAGCGAAGGAGGAGCGGGGAGGAGGGCAAGAGCAATGCTGGGAATCAAATGGACTGAACCATTTCGAGGCAGGGCGGTATTTCCGATGCTGCGTTGTTCACAGTTTTGTTTTGTTTTATTTTTTATCCAGCGTTTTTCATCATATTAAAGCATATCCTGTCCTTTATTAAGGAATAGAGAGTTTTAAAAATGCTATAATTTTTTGTGGTGCTTGGGTTGAATTTGGGGGTGCTTGAGCACCCCCAAAAATGGGCTGGTTACACCTATGCTTCATTGGATTTGTCCTTTATACATAAAAAAAGCATAATACAGGATGTTATTTTAACAGTTTAAATGTTGCCAACTTAATACTGCTCTTGATAGACATTTTTTGTAAGTGTGCTTTACCAATTGATTATTACTATAATTTATGCTCTGTTGGGCTTCACTTATCAATCTGGCTTTGGCTTCTTTCTTAGAAAGCTACTGTACCTCAAATTTGGGCTTGCAACACAAATCTAAAGGAATAAACAGATAAATTAAAAATCTACCAAACAAAGGCTTATAGCTTCAAAAACGTAAAAGGTTGCAAGTTTAAATTTTAAGGTGTCACTGTATATTAAGTCTATTGATTTGTGGACTGAATGTGGACTCTTTGAGGCGAGAGAAAAGAAGAGAGAAAAAAATGCACACATACAAATCCAGCAAAATGGATGTGGTGTCAAGTCAGGGTCAACCTTTATGAAACAAAAGTGACATCATTAGCTTGGTATGAACACAGGAGCAACTCAATAACAGCAGTAGTAACAATTTAGTCCATATACAATGCACCCAGCTATGACAGAAAATGCAAATCACCAACTGTTGTATCACTGGGATGGAAATATCAGATAGAGTGGAGCTCCCCAATTAACAAACTGTCAGCTTCTCAATTGCCTTTTATTTGCTGCAATGTGTTTTAATAGGGCATTTACATGAATCATGCATCAGTAAAAAATATGACAGACTTGGATGGCCTTTTCATGCTTTATACTGTATGCACACAATTAAACGATTGCTGCAATCCACCAGGCTACGATCTTTGGACAAATTGCATTTGAAACTCCTGGGTTGTACTTGGGGGAAGAAGTTAATTTAACTGGTATAAAATCAATGGTAATTGAGTGTTTTCAAATTAAGGGTTATTATTTGTTTACATCACAGCTCTAACTGCAGCCTACTTGCTTCAGCTGCATTCATTGGGGGACGTGTCTTGAGGAAAAACAAGCTGTGAAAAACGTCAAACAAATTATGTGGGTGCATTGGAAAGATTTTATGTGAAAAATATATCACAAGCATAGTCGAAACACAGATCACATAAATCATCATAAATAAGAATTTACTTTAACTTTCTTTTGGAATTTTTAATTAAAGTGTATGTATTATGTCTGTTAAGTTCATCATCATTGGTTAAAGTACCTATACTGTATATATCATCCATCCATCCATCCATTATCTATACCGCTTATCCTCACGAGGGTCGCGGGGAGTGCTGGAGCCTTTCCCAGCAGTCTTCGGGCGGTAGGCGGGGGACACCCTGAATTGGTTGAAAGCCAATTGTGGGGCACACAGAGACAAACAAACACCCGCACTCACAATCACACCTAGGGGCAATTTAGCAATTAACCTACCAAGCATGTTTTTGAAATGTGGGAGGAAACCGGAGTACCCGGAGAAAACCCACACAGGCACGGGGAGATCATGCAAACTTCACACAGAGAGGCCAGGATCGAACCCACGACCTCTGAACTGTGAGGCAGACGTGCTAACCATCGAGCACCGTTCCGCCCTGTGTATATCAATATTATGGAAATAAATAATATTTTCTAAGTTTGAGTCCACTTATTCTACACCCCTCATGTCTCTTCACAGTGCCAGACTGATTCTGCCAAGCCCGTTCCCTTGGCTGTGGTTTCGCTAGACGGTGGGTTTGAGTCCTTAGAGGAAAAATGTTAAAGAGTTGTTTGGGAAACGCAGCAAAAAATACTCTTAACAAAAATTAAATACCGTAATGTATATGCACGGAATATAAATTCTGTAACCACTCCAATGATAACAATATAGTTTAGTTTGACTAAAGCACAACAAAATAACTTGATGGATGAACAAGAGTAATACTGAATAATAATTTATTTTAAAATATTTGTAGTAGAAATCAGACATTTTTTTTTAGGAACAAAAGATTTATTAAAAAAAAAAAATAAAACTGGGCACCACAAAAACTATGGATCCCCACACATTATACAGTATTTAGTATTTACTCTGGCGGATCTGCGGGTTGATAAGGCTGGCAGCTGCCACCCCCACCAAATGCCATGCACCCCAGTTGCCACCCTTACTGTTGGAAATGAATTTATCAATAATAAATATGTATATTAAAAAAAGAAAGTGGTGCCTGATATAGCGAAGTGACTTATCAAAAATTAAACACACAAAGACAAAAACAACATGTAAAATCTCAGTGCACCAAAGCTATCAAGAAATCTTTATTCTATTCTATTCTGTTGAGCTTGAGAAGAGAAGAACTTGACAGAATGAAACAGAATAAAAGAACAAGTATCTTACCGTAATTTCGTAAGAATAACACCTTTTCGTTTTTTTTTTTGGTCATCCTCGATTTTGTCATCCAAAATCGAGGGGAAGTATACTCCAATATGATACTTATAATCTAATGTTATTAATTTATATATAACAATGCGTCAGCTCTGACATAATTCCACCCACAAAACGAATGACCGATTAGTGTGATCCACATGTGTGCTTTTTGCGTGCCGATCTTCCACGTTACTTCCTTATTTATCCTGCAAGTCTCATCAAGTATCGACAAGTATGTTCAGCAAAGTTTTGCTGCTCACCAAGAATCATGGCCTCGTAAGTGGATTTGTAATGAAACAAGTGAAGGTGTGGAAAAAGTAAATGGTAGGAAATAAACACAAACATGGATCTCACAGATGCCACAACATGCCCCAACATAGTCGAATGAAAAAACAATCTCCAATGCGCAGCATCACAGCATTTGTATCTAATGCTAATTTCCAATGCCCATCCCTAGAAGGGCTTTCAAACAAACGATCAGGGAAAGAAAAGAAAAAAAAAATTTTTTTAAGACATATAAACATAAGTAAATACACTTTTTAAAACAGTGAGACACAAATGCGCGCCGCCGCCACCACAGTCTCTCCCCCCTCCAAATCCACACACACACTACATATGAATGCAGGCCTGATGTTGAATTAACCATTTTGTCAATTTAACTTTAAAAAGTTTGTAATTTTTTATTGCTTTCACATCAGAGGATATCTCATTCCATAAACCTTGACTCCCATGACTGTAAAAGATGTCTGGTCAAAGAAGGTTTTTCTATAGGGTATTTCACAATTCCCTGCAACTGCCCTCCTAGTTGCAACTCCACTGACATGTAAAGATTTGATCAAATCAGAAAAAATCTGAGGGGCTTAGCCATTCACGCATTTTCACATCAAAGCAGAATTTGCCACTGTAATGTAGTTGTGAAAATACAACACTTTCAGATCTTCCAGAATATGACAGTGGTATGATCTTATTGGCCTTTTTCCCAAAATGTTCATAGTGCGATTATAAAGTCTCTCTAAGGGTTTTATCACCTGTTGGCCAGCCTGTGACCATGAAGTGACACAGTAGTTAAGGTGTGAAAAAAAATCATTGTGTTCATAAATATTTTGGCAGCATCAAACGTTAGTCTCTTATTAATATAAATAGGTATAAATTGGTCTTCATAGTTTTGGCCAATTTTGTTACCTGCTTGTCAAATTTGAGTGATGGTCCAATATTAGACCAAGGTATTTAACCTCTTAAACTTGCTCTATGGGTTGGTTATTAATTGTTAAATCTAATTTAATCGATGTGGTACATTTTCTCAAGGAAAAACAGATCGACACTGTTTTTTTTACATTAAGTATTAAACATGAATTTTCCAGCCATCGATTTGTAGCCTCCAAATGTACTCCTGCGAAACCACTGTGGCTGCTTTGCCAAGGGCAAATTGGCCATTCAATTTGTATGCAGTTGATATATGCATATATATGCATATATATATACCAGACCAGCACCCTTGCATGATCCTGGAAGATCATTTATATACAGAATAAAAAGCAATTGTCCTAAAACTGACCCTTGAGGGATTCCTGTTTTACATTTAAAAAAGGATGATTTTGTATTATTGATGATGACACACTGTTCACGATTTGTAAGGTATGTTGTAAATCATGGCAGAGTTTTTTCAGAAAGGTTGAATATGGAAAGTTTTGACACAAGGATACTGTGATCTACTGTATCAAATGCCTTTTTAAGATCTAAGAAGACGGCCCGGCCCCTACCACACCCCCCTTGTCTAAGTCTGCTTTAATTTTTTCCAACAGATAGCAATTTTCACTTTCTGTGGAGTATTTTGATCTGAACCCAAATTGTAGTGGGTGTAGATAATCATCTAATTCTAAATGGTTCATTAATTGAATTGCTACAACCTTTTCCAAATTTTTTGAGAATACAGCAAGAATATGTATCGGTCTATGATTACTCACCTAATATGATGCTCCAGATTTAAAAATTGGAATGATTTTTGCTTGTTTCCACTTTTTGGGGAACTTTCCAGGAGATATTGATGAGGTAAGTGGTTCAGCCAGTATACTACAGAACCTTTTTAGAAAGGATATGTCCAAATTAAAGGGGTATTTTGAATGTGTAGTTTTAAATTTAGTAATGATGTCAATAACTTCTTTTTTCTCATCTGTTTGTAAATCAAAAGTCCCTGAGTTCTTATCAACAATGGAAAAAGACCAACAAGGTTAATTACATTTTTTGGTAAGATCCTCAACTGACTCAACAAAATAATTATTGAATGTGTGTGCAAGTTTATCACTTTCTGAGAATATTATATTCCCTATTTTTAAATTGATTGTAACTTTCTTTGAAGTATCTTTGGCTTTCAGCAAGCTGTTCATCCATCCATCCATTATCTATACCGCTTGTCCTCACAAGGGCCGCGGGGCGTGCTGGAGCCTATCCCAGCTGTCTTCGGGCAATAGGCGGGGGACACCCTGAATTGGTTGCCAGCCGATCGCAGGGCACACAGAGACAAACATCCGCACTCACAATCACACCTAGGGGCAATTTAGAGTGTCCAATCAACTTACTATGCATGTTTTTGGAATGTGGGAGGAAACCGGAGTACCCGGAGGAAACCCACGCAGGCACGGGGAGAACATGCAAACTCCACACAGGGAGGCCAGGGCCGGGATCGAACCCACGACCTCTGAACTGTGAGGCGGACGTGCTAACCAGTCGACCACCGTGCCGCCGCAAGCTGTTCATTTGTTATCAAATCAGAGAACGATTCCCTCTTGCTTCAATTATCATATTGACATACTATGCAGCCTTTGCGGTGCGCATCTCTTTAATAACTCGGTTTCTGAGCCCTCTGTATAGACCCATTGCGGCATTTGTTCAAATCTTTCAAAATGTTTTCAGGACCAGATCTTGTAGTTTCATTACATGTCTGATTTGAATATTAATCCATGGAAGGGTATACTTCCTTTTTGAAATTTGTTTTTTCTTTTTCAAGTATCTGCAAAACATTTTATCAATAATATCCATGAAATAATATAATATTATATAATATCCTGAAACAGCATACATTTTACGTACATCATTACTGTCCAGGACGTTATTGCATGTCACTGCCATGAAATCATTTTCTAACCTTATTAAATCCTGTTTAACAATGACCATTTTATATGAATTAGGCATACCATAGTTGACAAAACGAAGTTATGTTAATTTCCTATCTGCTAAAAGGGTATTGTGATTTGATAATGCGGTTATGAAATTGTACGTTTTCACAATACGTTCATGCCTATTGGAGAACATCAAATCTATTTGGGACTGAGTTGGGCCTTTAATTATCTAAGTAAAGTCAAATTTGGACATGGATGTTTTAAGTTTTTTTCCATTTGTTCTTGTCCATCCAATTGATGTTAAAGTCACCAAAAATCTTCTCTTCTGTTTTGTGCGTAATAACTTTAAGCAATTTTTCAAGATGATCAATAAATCCCTGATCACCTGATAGGGGATTGTATACAACAAAAATACGAAAATGCATTTCTGCGGATAAATGGACACTTACAACTAAACATTCAATAGATACATTATAGTCAAAGTCCATTTCTTGACATTTCAAAGTATCCCTTATATAAATGACTCCTCCCCTCCTCTCCCAGTATCATGATCTTTTCTAAAACATATGTACTCAGGCACATCAATAAAAATGGTTAAGATTTTACTTTGAAGCCAGCTGTCACTTAAGCATAAAAAGTCCAAGTTGGAGTGCAGCAGTAACAATTCGGTTTCCTCATGCTTCGGCAGAAGACTTCTAATGTTTAAATGGCCACCAAAATATTCCTCTAGGTTTAACTTTCGAGTCCCATTACTTAATTATGTTTGAAGAGACTTTCAGCAGGGAAATCAAAGGATAAAACCTAAGATAAAGTGAGTGTCGTTTCCAGGCTTTTGGATGGCCGTAGAAAGAACAGAAATTTATAGTAGATAAACCAAATAAGTGTTCTTGGATCTGACACAAAATATGGCACCGAGATGAGTGCATCTGACAAAGAGCATAAGCAATAAAGCATCGCATTGTGCAAATGAAGGCAATCTTTAGAATATGTAGTGCCGTTGAAGTGTACAATGAAATTGGGGTATTGTACCACATCGGTGCAAAAGACAAATACTCATGTGGAATATACACAGCAGCAGGTGGTGAGAGGGAATCAAATGTGCTGTAATTTTATTGGCCCAGGGGTATTGTGGTGAAGACAGATCTAAAGCCAACATAGGGCAGCCTTGCATAGCACCCCTGCTGAAGCTGCTGGAAATGATGACAGTGCTGTCTTCTGTCGAGCTTTTAGTTCTTTATGCAAACTGATATGGATCAAATATGGGTGGGAGACAGTACATGATGTGACGTCAGATCAGTTTCTAAAAAGTAACTGTTAGGAGAGCGACTGGTCGGTAGTCATTGAGGCTGCTGATGGTTGTTTTTTTTGGGCAGCCGGTTGACTGTAGCCAACTTCAGACACAGCAGAATGAAGGACAGTCATCTACATCGAAGAGCTGGTCTGGCAACCTTCCTCAGGTGCACTGACCTCATTTGGCCCCTCACCTCAGGCTCCCGGAAATGTTGTAGTCCGTCCGGGTTTTGGACTGGGGCTGCCTTATCCTGTCTGATTGATCCTTCAACCTCGAAGCGTTAAAGGGAAATTGTACTATACTATTTTTGGATGTTGCTGTGGGCTTTGTCCAGTGTGTTTTTACCCCTTGTTCACATTTAATTTGCTGATGAAATCTGGGAAACATTGATTTTAAATCATGATTGCAATCCCAAGCAATTATGTGCACTTCATCAAGATAATCTTTCTACTGGCTCCTTATTGCTTTGTGCAGCTCATCCAAGTCTAAGATAGAGTTACTGTATTTTCCGGACTATAAGCCGCAACTTTTTTCCTAGGTTTTGAGCCATGTGACTTAAAGTTATTCTGTGGATTTTTCTTCCACCGCTCGGGGCGCTCTAACCGGAATTACAGTACAATTAAATACAATACATTTGCCCAGCCATTAACTGGATGTGACTGCAGGTGGAGGAGTTCAACAGGCAAGGGCGCTATGCACTAGTTTATTGCGTTAGGTGCTGTAATTCTTTGATTTTATGTTTCCCGAGAGGTCCCTGAAGTGCACATGAATGCGATTGGCTGATGTTACGTATGTTCTGTTGTTTCGATGTGAAATGCTATTGTTGGTTTAGTACAGTTGGCAGCATGTCTTGTGTTGGATTGGCTGACTTTATTAACATAAAACAAGACAGATGCATATGTAGTATGTAGTAGAACAATAGATGGTGGAGTCTGGTGGACGTTAGCCGACAAACTGGAGCGGCAGCCGGCAGTGAAATGACGATAAGTACTGTTTATTTTCTCTTATATAGCCGTGCGGCTTATAGACCGGAAATTAATGTAGGTTTGGGTGGTGTGTATACAACTGTTACCATACCTATGGTAAAGTCATGAGGTAAGTAGACAAGTCTGTGTCTAACAATCATTCCAAGGCCAGGGAACAGTTGCTGTCGGTTTTTCCACCAACAGTCATTGACTGCATAATCCACCACATCCGCCCTTACCGGTGTAGCTTCTCCTGTACTGACGGTGGGATGTGCGACCAGCTAACTTGATAGCCGAGTCTAGTATGGATGATTTCAACCAAATCACTATGGTTGACTTAAAGTTATAGATCCAGGTAATCATTTTCTGAAATGTTTGCCTTGTTTCACGGTGGGTAATACTGGCCCTAAGTGTATGGCTACTGACAGCATGCAAATCTGATTGTTGTGTCATTAAAACTGTAAATCCTAATCGTGGGTCCGTCATGCGACAAATATGTATCGCTATTTTCTGCATCTGCCACAAGTTAAGAGTGTGAGCTGTTAGACTGGAATACATATGAAGGAGCAGACTGATACAAGTACTTGTTAGTCCAGTACATGAAGAAAATCAATGTAAACTATCACTCAAAAGACTGTCACAGTTGAGATCAGTCTAAGTTCATCTATCTGTAGATGCAAGACTTGAGGCAAGGAGACTGTGGGTGTATTGCAGCAGTGATGGAACACGGGAAGGATATATGTAAAACAGGCTCATCTCAGTATTCTGACCTTCACTTCAAGGGATTAGCTCAGAAAAATGGACGCTGTCAGCACTTTTAAACATAAAGCATAAAAAAGCAAACCTATTAAGAAAAAAAGTAGGAGTTGTAACACCTGCATATCTCTTTTTTTGTGATCAATATCTGCAATAATACAATGCTGTTCTCCTGCTCCTTTTTTTAGATATTGAACAATGTCTTAATCCTATAACGCCGCTGTATTTTTAAAATTGCACTCCGTAGCATTTTGCCCCAAAAATATCCATACAATTGCCTTCTTCGTGTGACCATTTATAACTCACACATCTTATAAATAGGAGATTAACACTTTAGCTGTTCACAATGGGTATTTTTGCAAGCCTCTGGACAATAATTTTCAGACTGGAATCGGGTTCGAATTTCCCATGCTCTTCCTGCGGATGTGACGTCATGCGCGAGCTCATTGTTGTCTCACAGTGTTGTGTCCAGAAGCTATTATTTAGCCATAATGGATTCTATATCTGCTCAGAAGACACCGCTGTCTAGCAGGCCCCAGACACCCACAGTTTCTTCAAAGGCAATAAAAAACCCTCCAACTTCTGTTTATAAATGTGCTTTTTCTTCTTCTTCTCCTTCTTCCTGGTTCATGGCCAGATTACAGCTCTTGCATATTGCTACCTACTCTACAAGAAGCAAAAAGCCTTTCCCTGTATAGTCAATGGAAGCAACCAGGCCATACTTAAATTATGTTTGATTGTAAAGAGTTATTGAAATAATTTCTGATAATCAATGAAGTACATTTTTTCAAATAAAATAACAACAACAAACCCCCCTTCCCAAGCAGCGTTTCCACAGATAGCATTTAGTATTAAGAATACTGGATAAACTATCCTACTCTTTCATGCTATACCATTGACATTTAAATTTTAGATAAAGCTGCTCACGCAACACTGTAGCTAGACTGTGTGCACTAAAGATTCAGAAGGCGAATGAAATGGGAACAAACACTCCAAGTAGGCTGCATTCATCCCTGACTCTGAGCAGCATTCGTTCCACACAGCATACATTCTTAACTCCGGCTGAGGATGATCTGGCTTATAAATACGGAGTGTGTCTGTGTGTGTTGGTGGGTGCGGGCATGTGCGTGCAGGAGAGAATGTTGCTCTCCTTTAAAGCAATGGTTCTTTATCTGGGTTAAATCGAATACGGGGTTCAGTGAATCATTTTCAGGGGTTCAGCTGAGTACAGTGTGAGCATGCGTACGTGTGTCCGTATAGGCATTTTCACACCGCACTTAGCAGAGCACAGTACACCAATGGCGCGTCCATTCACTGGGTGACATAAAAGCAACAGCTAATTGGAAGTAAATGGCAAATACAGCAGGTTTGTTTTTTTTATGTAGTATCGTGTGTGAAATAATGTAGAGGCAGAGGATCCTTGTGAGTAGACTATAAAAAAGCCCCTGAAAAGGAGACACTGAAGGAAGACAATGTTAAAAGCAAGAGAGTACATCCTGTCTCAGAGGAAGAGAAATCAGTTTGATTAACGTCTATTTGTTTGACACACAAACGTCATACTGTGTGCTCTCTGACTCATTCAGTCAGCCTTTACCTATAGAGGAAAGCCTGTCCTGTTGGGCATTTTTGACTTGTGGGACTTTGGAAGCAGCTGATGAGTACAGGCAGACCAAGTGGAATGCACTTTTTTGGTCAGGAGGGCAAAAAAATGCATGTCTCTGATGAGGTATACTATGCAGAGCTGGGCATTGAGTCTATGTGGGGGACCAGTCCGTCTATCCGTCAATGACCCGTTTTGCGGACAGTTGACGGAACATTTTTTATAGACGGATTAAGCATGAACGGAAACCCCTTGATTAAAGTCTGCCATTCATCTGCAGTCCGTCATTAGTGCGATTTTTGCGGCAAGGATTCAATGGCCGCAGTGAGCGCAGTGAGGAAAAGTAGTGAGTTGTTGTTGCTTGGTGGACACATTTGAGTGAGGGACCAGGCTGTGAACAGGCTTCCAATGCGCTGTGAGTCAGTATTTCTGTTAAAATATCATCCTGCAGGAGGTGGGGTGCAAGTGAAAGTTTAGTCGGACTCGCCGACAGACGGCCGTTTAAAATTAGAGGCGGACCTGCCTATAGACGGGTACAATTTTATTTACCCCTGTCTCCCAGCTGGCCTGGGAGTCTGGACTTCCCTGCTTAGGATACTGCCCCAATAACCAGAGCAGAAAAAGATGGATGGATGTTTCAATTTTTGTGGGGGGGACAAAGGTCTTTGGCTTTGGAGGATCGATCCATAACGAAGTGATGAATTTCAACTAGAGGCATCAATGAGTCTTGTTGAATAAAAGTATAATGTAGAAGATGGTAAAGAGCGGAGGACTGAAGGCGAGAGAGAAAGCATTTGGCACATTAAGCGTTCTGTAAGAATTTCTTGCAACTTAGTTGTGTTGGTGAAGAAAAGAAGCAGAAGGTGGAAAAGAAAAAATAGTCATGTATGGAGTAAGATGGCTGTCAAAAAGGCACATGTGTGATTAACAATTCATATCCGTAATAGTAATAATTTGTGAGTACAAATGAAAATTGTGACTGTTTGACGTCTTTTCTTGAGAGTACGAATCAAAATTGTGAGGATTTGAATTTTTTTCTTGTGAGTACGAATAAAAATTGTGAGGGTTGGACTTCTTTTCTTGTGAATACGAGTAAAAACGGTGAAGTGCCATTGTTTTGTGAATACAACTCATTAGTACTTAATACAAGCATTAGTACTTGGCTAATGTAGCTCTGTTTTCAACGTATCCGTCTATGTACCCACAATTTAGCACATCGACAACAATGTATTGACACAAGTGGGGCTTATCCGCTTTAACATCTTACTATTCACAAAACAATGGTACTTCACAGTTTTTATTCGTACTCACAAGAAAAAAATTCAAACCCTCACAATTTTGATTCGTACTCTCAAGAAAAGACGTCAAAACCTCACAATTTTAATTTGTACTCACAAATTATTACTACTACGGACACAAATCGTTAATCACGCATATGCCTTTTTGACAGCGATCTTACTCCATAGTGATGGTTGTCGGTCATTCTGTGTTCGTAGCATAAACACAAGCAAAATGAAAAATAATAAACAGGCCTATAAGCAGAGTAGAGTATATGCATGTAAAATGCTGTGCATTATTATTTATTAACCAAGATATGAGATGATTTTTTGTTGTTGCTGTGAAGTTATATCTGCTTATAAATTGGAATGAAAATTCTGCCATTTATCACAGGAGATGACGCAACCATTTACATTCATATGCATTTGGACCATTCATTATCAAAATTGCATGCATCCACGTTTAACAAATACCAAAGGTTGACAAATACATTGTACCAGATAAAAGCATGATAAAAGATACAATCCCTTAATGTCACTGCAAACACTGTCAAACCACATTCAGTGAAATGCAATTTTGCAGCTCTCCTAAACTTAAACTGAAACAGCTCAGCTAAGGTAATTACATACAAAAAAATAATTGCACATGTCAAGAGGTGAGATTCTAAAAATTGAACAGTAGACAAAAAAAAAAAAACCTTGAACTCCACTAAACAACCATTGTTTTGTGGAGTTCATACAAATGTTAGATTGCTTTGTTTTTATCTTGCTCCGCATGTATTCCTGCAGATAGAAGAGCTTCACAGCTTTCATCTGGATAGGCTGCCCTTATTTTTCCATCAGAGTCTTGTGGGAATAGACAGCAGATACTGCAGCCATTGTGCTTTTGAGCTGCATAATACTGTGGAGTATGGGTTTGTGTGAAACTTGGATATCAACATCTCAAAACACAAACGAACTGGAGAGAAAACAAGATTGTGTGACAGGGAGGGTGGCAAGGAGGGGGACAAAAGCAAGCTAGAGAGAGGGTGAGAGAGTGAGAGCGCGAGAGACTTTGCGAAAGATACTTTGATGCTCCTTTAAATCAATTATTTGATAGCTGAACAAATGAATGGCATTACACAAGCACACAAAAGACATGCCTCCTGGCTCTACCTATTACATACTCAAGGATGATAAAGAAAATACCACTTTCTGATCTATTCAGGCTGACAAAGTTAAAAGAAACAATAGAAAAAAATCACCTTTAAAAATACTGCAATCAACTCTCCCAAGCCTACACTAAAAGCAAATTGTCCTTCATAGCTCTGCAGTCACTTGGAATCTCTGTCATCTCCGAGCAATAACATCAACTCAACCCACGCAGCCAGAGACAAATTATCTGACACATCTGAAGACCACAGACTTAGCTTGAGTTTTGTTTGTTTTGCTACAAGATCATGCAGGTTCTTTGGAGTGACCTGGAAAGAAGATGAGCGATTGACTAGCAGGGTGGTGAACAAACGGAGGTTGTCAGAGCATCAAGAGAAATTGGCAATCGTCCTATAAAGCCTTGGCAATATAACTATTGAGCACAGAGCAAGAATATGTTGGTTTAATTGTACAGCACTGAGGGAATTATAGCCTGATAGTTTGATTCTGATGTTGAAATATTACATCTTAGAGTAATATTATCGAGTTTCTGCCAGCATAATGCAATCCTGGCAGCTGCAATTTTATTGCAGCGGCGAGCATGGGAAACAGATGCTATTTACTATGGCTACCCTGTTTAAGATTTGTTATCTGACGAGAGGAAGCTAATACACAACAATTTGATGCACCACGAATGATGTATCCACAGTGTGCAAGAAAAAAAAGACAGTGGCATAGTAAAGAGGTGGGAAGAAGGATTGGGCAACAAGGCAGCCTGTGTTGGGGAGAGTGGTTACTTCAAAAATGTTTTCCGATACAGTTACTACTTACGTACATGTTGAAAAATGTATTCAGGAACGCAATCCGAGTACCACAATATTAAAGTAAGATAAGATAAGGATTTCTCCAATACCAAATATAATATTAGTATAGTATTTAATGTCTTATTTTATGTTTAATTCACATTTCCTGAAGTTTGTCATGCAGTAGTCCCCAACCTTTTTTTTTTTTTTTTTACGTAAGGAAATATTTTGGTGGACTGGCATAGAAACAAATAAAAAAACAACAAAACAAAAACAAACAAAAAAAGGTGACGTCACGTTATGTACGTGTGTCACAAATGCAATATCTACATGAGAGAATTTTTACTGTCACCAGATATGTCGGCTTAATGCTTTATGTTTCAAAATGGATTAAATTAAAGCAAAAATACCAACACTGTTATGCTTCACGACTTTGCAGATGTAAAGATAACGGCGATATCGTGATATTAAAATTGCAACAATATCGTCATGTTACGATATTAAAAGCAGTACTTGTCTCTCAAAAAATAGGGGTGTCAGAATAGTGCATTAATTATGATCAATTAATTACGGTCACAGTTAAAGCATTTTTAAATTGCATTAATCTAATTTTTAATCTCTAATTTTACTGTTTCTGTATGATGATGAGATCCATCCGTTTTGATGTGTGGGGCTCGTGCTTGAGTAGTTGGCGGTGTAAAAAAACAACTGTTAGTGTCACACCCTGAAGTGGACACTGATTGGCTGTCATTGTGTTTGGCATAACCTGATAGACATGAAACTGGAGGAGCATGTGAGAGTTGTTGGTCCGATGAATGGTGAATTTAAACAAACGCCCTGACGGCACTATTGACAAAGGCACAGTCGATCGCGAAGGTAGTATTGGTAGATCGCATGACATTAAAAAAAAAAAGATCAATATCAAGATACAAGGTACATCAATATTTATTGTACGTATAAAGAATCCTCAAAATATTTGAAAAAAAATATTTGTTTTGCATTTTTGTAGGGTGTAGGACCTACCTGGAAGGTAGATCATTTTGACTTGGTCATTTTATAAGTAGCTCGCATGCTGAAAATGTGTGAGTACCCCTGATCTTAAACATTTATGTGTGATGAAAAAAAAAAATAATCTGAAAACAAGAGGGGGGGTATATACTTTTCACTGCACTGTAAAGTATTATAACTAACTAGTACCACACTACAAAGCAAGTAAATACAGATTGTTGAATTTTAGAAATCAATCAAAAAACAACAACAACCCAACGTCTCCACAATGCCTTGCACTGAACAATTACAAACACACTTTCTCTTCCTCAAGACCAGACCAACAAAATTAAACTGAACTATAATAAGCAAATCTACGTGTACACAAAGACACATTTGGGCATTACTGGGTGCATAAGTGAACAAATAATCAGCTTTGTGACAATCCTATAATCACATTAGACATAGAAATCCTATTACCTTCTATTATACATCAGCTCCCTCCAGCCTCCCTCTAGATTAGAACTACTACCACCGAGGATGACAGAAAAATGACTAAGACCTTTCTTATCCGCCAGCTTCAAAAAGCTTTGCCAAATGTATTCCCTCACATAACCCCTGCTGTACCATCATGCGCTGTCACATATTCTGTACATCATCCCTCTGTAGCACTTACCCTTGGTGGCCGGAGACTAAAATAATAATACTTATTTGTGTGCCTATATGAGAGGCAATGGCGGAAGAGGCAATCCCTCAAAATCAAACTAAAAACAATGAAAATAATACAAAATGCTACCAGCCAATTAAAGCGGAAGTCAACCCCAAAATGTTCTTTACCCTAATCTGTTCTATGCGCCCCCACTAGTCTAAATACGACATTCTGATTAATAATGCATTTATAGAATGTGAAATTAAGCAGCATAAGCAACCGTTTTTATCCATCTCAAGGGGTAGCCACATGCTGTCAACTGAAAATGACATCCCAGATGCCTCCTCGGCAATAACCAATCACACAGGCGTGTGCGTGTGCGGGTGTGCATGTGTGCGTGTGTACTTAAGTGTGAACTTATTATGAATTGGCCTTTATACTGCCACCATGTGGCCAAGGCACACACACCATAATGAGAAGCACAATGAGTACAGAATTAAATGAGAAAGTGTGACAAAAATTGTTTATAATGAATCCAATTTAATTATATCATCACTCAATGTTTTTTTAAAGTATGAAATTATAGAGTGCTACTTTTCTCATTCAAAAACATTTGTTTGTTTACTGGGGGGGCCAGAACAGATGAATGGTATTTCCATTCATTTCAGTGGCGAACGGTGATTTGAGATACAAATGTTTGGAGTTACGAGCACAGTAGGAACAAAATACACTTGTATCTGAAGGAATCACTACGTGAAAATATTTCATGGCCAAGTAAAACTGGTTATGTAACTGAGGTTTTCTTAAACATGAATCAAAGAGAAAATCAGGACATAGAGAAAAGACAATAAAACCCCCGCAACAGTAACCTCTGACTCAACAATGAAAAATTTAAGAGAAGTTCTTTGAGTTGAGATCACACCCCTGACAATGTGTCAAGAGAATTAGAAATGGCCATGTTCACTTCAAAATTTTGAGTTTAGGATGACAATATGACACTGCACCGTATTTTCCGGACTATAAACCGCTATTTTTTCCTAGGTTTTGAATCATACGACTTATATAAAGGCGCAGCTATTTTGTGGATTTTTCTTCCACCGCTAGGGGCACTCTAACCAGAATTAGAATCAAACCAAAGAAAAAAATGAATGCAAAGAAGATTACGGTACTTTTTCGTTAACAGAACATAGACGACAAATTACAAACAGTTAATTATTTTCAAATCCTCGCCCCTTCATCATGGAACCTGTTATGTATCGATGCCACAATTAACAGGATTTGACTGCAGGAGGAGGAGTTCAACAGGCAAGGGCACTATGCACTAGGTTAAGCACTAGGCATTGCATGGGTGGTATGCAGAAGTAGAGCAATAAAGGGTGGACGTTACGTAAAAAACAAAGTGTGTTCAGTTATTAAATGTGGGTCAAAATCCAACAGAACCCACACAAAGAAGTTCGTATGATGCAAGTTGAAGGCCATCGATCTTGCTATCCAGGATGGAAACCGCGCTACTGCACGCATTAATCTATGGTGAGACGTTGGGATGCGGAAGCGGGACGTGAAATGAAGATAAGTAGTTATTTTCTCTTGGTTCTGTTCCACTTTAATCTGCAAAGTTGCTGCAGTGTTAAAAGGCACTGTTAGGAAAGAATCTGCTCAGGTACATACATGTACATTTACAGTTGTAAATCGTTCTGTCAATACAGTCAATATCTAATTTTTCAACATAGATAGGTGCGCCTTATAGCCCGGTGTGACTCATATATCGTTTTTTAAATTATATATTTTTTTTAATAGAGTGGATGTGGCTTATATAAAGGTGCGGCTTATAGTCCAGAAAATACGGTAGTTAATTTTGTATTTAGTCACAGAAAATGTGTGTCATTCAGAATATAAATTGATAATTCTTGAGAGTTTGAAATAGACGACTATCATTTCTAGAAGCAAGGCTGAGACCATTGAAAGGAAGCTGGCAGGGCACAGTGTATCCCATGCAATGTCTGTTTCGGTTACTTATTCATACTGTAACTTACTTTATATTCGTACCCAAACTAGTTCACGGCAATCATAAAAAAAAAACAACAACAACAAAAAAACTAACACTGCTCACAAGTCTTGAGACTGACCTGGCATTATCATATGCTGAAAGAGGAAAACAATAGTTTATGCAATCTTTGTGCGATCAATATAAAAGGTTTGCATGATCCACCAAAGTAAACAAGTGAGCGCTCAAAGAAGTGTAGTGAGCAACACATTTTTGGTGCAGAGAGAATTCTAACACTGATGCGGTTACTGTCACATGGAGTGTTAGGACAAGTACACATGACAGCAACATCTTGAGAACAAGCTCAAGCACACACAGACACAGTATATTGTATGTCCAACTCACATTGCCATGGTTGATGAAACCGTGTTCCTTTGCGATGCGGTCAGCCTCCTCAGGGCCTCCATTAATCTGGACAGCCCAAGCATTGGTGTAGACCTCTGCTGTATCAATCCAATTCAGTTCTGCTGTCAGGACAAGGACTGTCCATAAGTGCAGCAGAGCCACCTGGGCATCCATGAAAAGTAGAACGCAGGGCAGTGTATCCGTGGGTCTATCACTGCGTCACAGGCAAACTCGAGCTGCACTCCCTTGTGGCAGTAAAGTAGAACAGTGGCCTAGAGATGACAGAACACAAAGCAAGCGATAAAGACAAACGTTTTCTTAACAGTGTCCCTTCTGGGTCAGAATTACCCACTCACACCAAATTAAAAATTAGACAGCAGAGCCATAATATTAAAGTGGCCATGGTCACAGTAAAGCTTAACATTACTGTACTTTGTACAAGTCTTTCAATATATATGTAGAGCAGAGTTAACACACATACAGTTATGGTGATCATTCTAAAATGTACAACTTTAATTTTTTCTATAAACAAGAATTTGGCTTACAAGTTTGTGTTAATGGCATTACTTTTTTTTAAATTAAATGTATTTTTTACTGCAGTATTAATTATAATAACTCAAGGGCAAATTCATTTTGGATGTCCCGTAGTCTACACTGAATTACATTTTAACAGGCTAAGATATAAGATAAATGTAATCATTAATCCTTTATTGTTCCCTTAGGAGACATTTAAAAGTGTCTACATATAGTAAAGCCTCAGTAATTGGATATGAAAATTCTACACATCACTGCTCAAATGCCAGGTTTTTGTGGTACAAAAAATTGGGAGCAAGATGCATTATTTCAAAACCCTTTCTATCATTAATAAAACTAGATTTTAAAAAAATACTTTGCCTTTTTGAAAAGCATTTTTTTTTTTGCTTTCAAGAAGAAGCCAGTAGCTCACTGACACTGATAGGTGCTCGGAAATCTTAATAATTCCCTCCACCTTGATTAAGGCCCCAGTTTCATCTGAAGAACTCATTATCTTGAAATATGCTGTTGTTAAAAAACACTTTTCCAACTTGTGTACAATTCTCCTTCTTAAGAGTTTCCTGGGCTTTCCTATTATTCAGAGTATTAATTAATTTAATGAGCGCTGCAAAAAAATCCTAGCAAAGATAAACTAACCGCTGCAATCAGTCATACGATCACTAACAAGAAGTTACAGCATGATGTCGCCACGTGGCAAAAGATGGAGCCTGCTGAGATGGCACAGGTACTTTTCAAACCTTTACATGTCCTTTGACCAAACGAGAGCGTCAGAGAAGAAAGGCCAATAAATAGGCTTCCTACTGTCGCAGTCTAAATGTGTTAAGCGTTAGTCAAAACGATGATCTTACGGGAGGTCATTTGCTTCAAAGGGATATGGAACACTGTCATAATTTTACATTTCAACAGGTAAATTGATTAAAAAATAAACAAGGTAAGAAGTCAGACAAAGTCAATTTGATCATAGAGGGCCAGCTAATTACAAAATGGACCCCTCTGCTTCCCCCTATGCTTCTCAGACTTGCTCTTTTCTTTAACAGTGAAAATGGAATAGCCCTTTGTGGTCTACTAAGCAGGCTTGCCATTATGTTTTGCTTAATTACTCAAAGACAGCACAACCAAACATTTCATACATGTCAGAATATTCCTTCCACAAACCCGATAATGGTGATTGGAATTGGAATTAGTCTATTCCTTTTGAAGTGGCTACTATACTATACCATTTTTATTGACTACCATGCCACTTCTAAAGGGACAAACAGTCTTGCGATCTACTCTGTACAATATTAATGATATCCAGTCGCCTTCTTCTCCTCACCCTTTGAAAAAACAACAACTGAAACCTTTTGGGGTACATCAAGTGGCGCAGCCTCGAACCCAAGATTTTGTCACTGTTTCAGTTCAGGTCAGTGGTAGTGAATCACTTAAATGGTTGAATGTATTGTACCTTCTGCCATCTAATGGAGGAGCACTTTACTTGTTCTCTCTGTAGAACAATTAAGAGTCTCACACTGATAAATGAACAAAGATATATTTGTAATTAATAAATGATAATTTTCTAACAAATGAAATGAAATTGCTCATTTTTCCATGCACGCAGGGCTCCAGGATTTTTTCTCTCCTGGGGCTAAAGGGGGACTTGATCGATATATAGGGGGGCTGAGAAAAATAAAGGAAAATGATAGTTTAGAATATCAAATAAAACGCTGGCGGGGCTTAACCCTAGAGCACTAACGTTAAAATTAGTAACACCATCACTAAGGTCTGGTACATTTAACCTGATATAATATGCCGGATAAAATAAAATTTTACGGCCAGTGGTTTCGATTAATCTCATCCATAATCTCTGATCAGCCATTGCGATCTTTATGAAGTCAAAATAAAACAAAAAATATGCATCGAAGCTGAAAAAAAATGACTGCCTACTCTGCATGTTCAAAGTCATCAAACTCAGATATCACTTAGCATTCAAACATTGGACTAAAGTTGCAGATTATTGACGAGCCTGTCAAGATGCAGGGGCAATTAACTACCTGTTGTGCTAAAACCACATGCTAATGCAGGGATTTACATTCCAAGCCTCTGACAAACACTTACCATGGTTGAGTGCATCATGATAACAACAATGAGGGTAAAGATCAATGATCCACTTTTTTTTTTAACTTTGTAATTCACTGTCTTTCTTGTGAACACTTTAGGTGCCCAAGGTGTGTATTTTACACCTAACAGCTCAACTGAATCGACAATCTGACAAGGTACTGGCAATGTAGTCCAATGGAGAGAATCCTGCCCCTCCCTATCCTTCATTGCTAGTACAGTAAGAAGCAATTAATCCACACTGCATAATAATGATGTGATATATCTGTGAAACTTTGGAGATTGTTGAAGACAAACTTGTAAAATACTGAATCACTGCTAAATCTCATCATAAGCATATTACATTTGCAAAACAAAGAGTGTAATTACTATCTGTAGATCTTAAACACAATGCTGACATGGATATATGTAACACAAACCTCTGTTGAACATGATTTCCACACTTTAATAAT
Source organism: Filicampus tigris (assembly GCF_054856515.1). Lineage (NCBI taxonomy): Eukaryota > Metazoa > Chordata > Actinopteri > Syngnathiformes > Syngnathidae > Filicampus > Filicampus tigris. The sequence goes on from NC_141220.1 coordinate 8,429,381, forward strand.
TTCTGCTAAATGACCTGCAGGTCAGTTGGAGGTCAGTGGAATGAAGTTCCTTCTGTTACAAGCCAGAACTATTTAAGACAATCTGAATCAAACTGCAGTGTTATCAATAAAACCCAGCAAAGTTACTAATCCTTGGGGGGAAAAATATGTTATGCATGAATGAATATCTAATTTTATTCTCACACAATACAGAACTTGAATATGGCTCAGTTTAGGGCTAAACGATATTGGAAAAAAATGACATTGCGATTTTTGGGGGGTTTGCGATATATATTGCGATGTTAAGAATATAATTTTCACCAGATGACTTGAATAGATTTGTTTGGGAATAATTTGGTTAACTCACCATGACATCATTGTATTCAAATAATATCGTTTAATCCAGACTAAGGGGGTTCATCTGTGAATGCTGATTGCTGTATATAAAAGGGATCACAGCGGTCATGTCTCTGTGCAACATAATAGATTATTTAACATTGAATTTCACACTTCAATGTAAACAGCAGCAAAATATTAAACATATTTTAAACAAAAAAATAAAAAGAGCAGGTGCACTAGATGCTTGAGTCATTTCAAAAAATTGAAGAAAATAAAAAACCTCTAAAGCAGCAGCAGAGTTATAAACACCTTTAAACTAAACTATAAAATATTTAAAAATTAAAAAGCAGGTGTACTAGCGCCTGAGATGTTTACAAAAACATAACATTAAAATAAAAAAAAACTTAGTGAAACTGCAGCAAAGTTGTTAACAAATTTTAACAAAAGTATTAAAAATTAAAGAGCAGGTGCATTAGTCCCCTGAGTTGTTCAAAAAAATATAACAATAACTAAAACGGTCTGTAAAACATTGCATCCGTGATTTGTCAGTTCTGTTTGGACTTCTTATCATGGGGAGTTATGCTGGCGAAGGCGTCTGTAATTGTTTTTTTCGAGTAGATGAAGTTTCACCTTGGGTCCCACTTCTTAGTTTGAACTGCTCATACAGGGGCTTCTGACGGCAATTGTAACAACAACGGTGAGGCACTTTTGGCAAAGGATGTTTTGTTGTTCTGAATCTTCCTTTCTATAGCCGAAATACTTTCATAGTTTGAATGTTGACTTTCTTTTGGGGACCAAATCTACTGCCGCTTCTGCCGCCTCCTCCATGTCGCCTGATAAGAGCAGACAGCAGAGTGGAGGGGGAGGGATCGGTGACTGATTGGCAGGAAGGAGGGGGTGAGCGAGACAGGCTGTGTAAGAGCACGGAGTAGCTTGCTGTTTTTTTGAAGCAAAACAAAAGTTTGTGTGTTCTAAGAAAAAAAAAAGTGAAAACATTGCACGTTCTACGATGTGACTATCACGCATGCGCACATCGCAATCGCGATGTTCAAAAGACACATCGTGTAGGCCTAGCTCAGTTCCAAATTCCAACATGCTTGGTTTCTGAGTCAAAGGAATCAGGTTTATCATCAACTCTCCTCTAAGATTGGTCCTTTTACAGGGGGTGGGGGTTCAGAATTAACTATTTGTCATTTAGCTATACCGATCTATTTTGTAAAAATCACGACAGAGAAATTCAATGAATAAGATCTATTTGATCTTCAACAGGCATTTGATCACTAAAAAGGCAGCACCGGTTGAGCACTGCACTTTACCAAATCACTTTCACCGTACTATAGGGAGGTTTGCAAACTTAACATGGGTATTCATTTTAAATTTGAGGATTGAGTTGGTATACATTGGTAATACATGTTGGCAGGGGCGGCTTTCTCATCAAAGGTAATGGAAAGCATGGACATAATCTTAGCATCGCCGCCGTAGGCACGCAGCTCAAAAGGAATGTGTCGTATCTACCTATTCATAACTATGGCTGTTGACCTCAAACAGGTTTTTGTCATTAGTACTCGGCACCTCTCGAACATGCTATTTTTGGTACAGTATACATTTGTTTTTTTAATCTAGCCCTTCTCTAATGGCATCCAATCGTAATGGGGTGAAAAATGGAAGCGCATGGACGTAACGGATCAAGCGACCAGCTGCATGCCATTAAAACAGACCCACCCAAGAATCAGCAAGATAGTTTGGATAGAATTTAAAAATAGACTGTATATTTACAAAAAAATTGTATTATTCTACTGGGTATTTTTGGGCCATGGAAAAAGTACAAAACAATAATTTTGGACTGTATTGGGTGTTCTTAGGCCACAAAAAAGGACTTAATTTAACAGCCAATCGGCTCTAATGGACGACTGACTTGAAAAAACAATTATAATTTCATATGTACAAAGTACTAATGGATGAAATATTGAGTTTTTTTAAGAATTGGAATCGGAACCCTCCAAATTCAAACAATGCGAAACTCTAGCTATGATGAGTGATATTTGTAATCATTTTTATCTTGTTCCTTGAAAATGTCTTCACATGTAGCATTAAAACGTTAGGGGTCTTGCATTTATTTAAGAATACGTGTGCATGTGTATGTGTGTGCAACGTGCATTGTTGAAACGTCACTGCTAAGTAAATCATTTTGTGAGTGAATTATTCTTTGAAGCATTCAAGTACATATAAAACACTCTCCCGTGTGCAGGGCCGCCTGTAATGTTCCCGACAGAATTTAAAAAATATGAACATTCTGAAATTGTTCAAGAAGTGAATTTCTATATATTGACAGCTCTGTGAATGTGATGTGGTCGACGTTTTTTGGTACAACCAAGAAAAAAAGTTGGGCACACCAGTGCAACCACTGCAAAGTTAGTCTGGAGACCTGCCTGTGATAATTACTCCAGTTCAAGAATCAGAACAGACATAAATGTGGCATAGAAGAAGTTTCCGGATGTCCAGGCTGCAGTGTCTTTTCAAATGCCAAACTTGTTCTGTTTACAGTATGTCCTGATCACTTGCAAGGAAGTCAGGTATTGGTGACTATCTTTACTATTATGACCGGGAGAGGTTCCCACATGAAGGAAGGCAAATGCGACATTTTCAATTAACTCAACAGCAAAACATGATGTGGCAGTGGGGAAAAAACGATGCCATGGATTCTTCCTTCTCCCATGTTACACTCTTCCAGTGAGCTCATCTTATAGGTTTTCCTTTTTCCGTTAGCCGACTTACAGTCATGTAAGCAATACTGGTAAAAAATGTAACTTGTTGGCTTAGGAGATGTAGGTAGGTAGGTAGCAAAACATAACCAGCACTCGAGTTCTATTTCAGGCTGCCCCCAAGCCAAATCAACACCCACCATGTGCTTTGGACTGCCCTCTAAAAGAATGCACAGCAGTATGTTGCAATGATGGCGCAGAAGCTCGACAGGTGAGCGTCCATTCATAATAGCAGATGGAGCTCAGGATGACAGGGAAAAAAAAAACTGTGTATTGCATTGAGCTCAGTCAGGACACACAGTAGCAAAAGATATTTTATCTGAGATGCACTGGAAATTGAGTGACAGCACTGAGATAGAAAAGCTCTTCAAAATCAGAACCATTTTTGCTCTTACTGACTTAGATAGTGGAAAATGTGGGCTAGAAACACAGCAATGGTTCCAAGAGTAAACAATATGCACCAGTGAGATCCACCTATACGTTTTTGACATTCTTTTTGTAAGACACTATTCACACCATCCTTTTAACTAAGAAGTTACCCTAACAACACCTTGTCTTTCTACATTGTTCTCTGCAGCTTTACTGTTTTGTACCTTCTACTATATGTTTCCAATAAACGTATAGCTGAAATTGATCGACATTGCTGAAACTTTTCAAGGAGGATTCAACACAGGATGTGGTGATGTCAAGGCTGAATCAATAATACTGTAAAAACAAAATAACATTTCCTAGTATAAGTGAATACAGAGCAACTGCATGAATATGTATGTAGTGTAATATACAGTATGTGTGTTGCAAGCCAAATAGAATATGACTTTAGATCAAATAAAAAAGCCATATCACTTCAATACTCAAGAATATTCCAATGCTATAAATCTGCATAAATTACAGATAAGGCAGAATCTTGAATTCATACGGTTTGCCTCGCTATGGTGACCTTGATCTCAACATCCCCATCTCAAAGAGAGAGGTAACAAATCTACAATGAAAGCCTAATGCCATAAATTAGAATATCTGGCTTTGTTTACCCCACTTCACTTTTTAAAACAAAGACGTTTACCATTTTAAAGATTGACTGGGGGTAATTATCGGGGGGCGGGGGCACGTTTGTTTTTTCTGCAAATCAAACCTACAGTGAATTTTACTGGATATCAATTCCCACCTCACGCAGATAAATAAAATTGATGAGGGAGGCGGCTATATCAAGGCGCTTATAATTATGAGGGGAAAATGAATGCATTGTCTAACCGTAGCTGAGAAGGGAGGATGTAATGGACAAATAAATCCCCGAATCTAAAATTAGCGTTACACGTATGTCATATTTTAAAAACATACACACATATCAACGAGCGATAGAATCTTACCCCCAACAAACTTCAGAGAGGACGCGCCGCGGAAAGCGGGTCCATGGTGATGCTCAGTCAAGTCCCTTGGAAGAACGAGGTCCACCTGCACTGGATCACATCGCCTGGGAGCGAGACTGGGAAGGGATTCACCTGACTGGGCAGACTGGTGAGATGCTTGTCGGCAGCTCTGGCACGTATTTAAGGCTAAAATAGAAGTGAGCTTTCTGCTAACGCTTCGGTTGCTCCCACCCACTTTGCCAGCGCGACCCACCCTGTGGGGAACACGTTTTACTCGTAGATTCAACAACAACAAAAATCCACTCGTACCATGTCACGTCAAAATCCAAAGACGTCATGCCTCTCAATCCCCTTCTCCCTTCGGACGGGCACTGATCCTTTCTCTCGTCACTTGCCCTTTAACTTTACATTTATATTGGCGGCTCAAGACGTTATTCATGCCTTTGGACGAGATCTAATGCTAGCTTGTCGTCCACAACCAACTTGCCATCCCCAGCATAATTTTATTATGCCGGATGACTTCAACCTTCAAAAGCAATTTCTTCTTATATGAAACGCCGTTCTTCTGACATTGCAGTCACGACTGCTTGCTTGTAAGACAGAGTTCCACATACGTGAACTAGACAGTGACGAACGGGTAAATGGATGCTGCGGGGTTCAGCGCAGGCAGGATGCGGGCGCGTTGACGACCGGCTGAATGACAACCTTTTTTTTTTTTTTTTTTTTTTTTTTTTTTTTTAAATTAACATTTACAATGCAATTTAATGAATTAACAATTGCACATTTTATAAAGGATCTTACAGGCTGAATGACAACCAACCTGCTCCTTTGTCCAGGAAATGCGTCACGCTTGGAGCGTATCGAGCGCGTGCTTGATTCGTAACACCTTAATTGTTGGGAAGGGCGGGGCTAGAGCCTGTTTTTATTGTCTGCCCTGCACGTTTTTGTCACGTTTATATAAAAACGAATTAATTTTGCGATCTAAAGTCATTTGTTAATACATAGGAAGAGATACAAGAAAAGATCATTCCTTTACTAATCCCAAAGAGAGATGAAATTACATTTCAAATTAAATTCCTAATGTAATTTACATTAGGAAACTACAGTGTTACACAAGTAAAGGGAACGCAGCAGGATTTTAAAAAATTCAAACAAAATATGTAGCACAAGACTGTTTAAACTCTTTATATACTTACATGACATGTCTCATGGGTGTTTGTGTTTGGTATAGCTTGCATCATAGATATAAAATAAAAACAAGCGTTGATTTAATGGATAGCATGACTGGATTTATTATAGTACACACACATCCACACGCACACAGACATATATACTGTGTGTGTGTGTTGCAGTGTGATAGCGTCATCTTGTGTATTATATATACATACATATATATATATATATATATATATATATATATATATATATATAATATACACAATAATACATAATACGTGTTATATACATACATACCCACGCACACTCATATAGTATCCCATTACTGTACGACAATTTAGACATTGACAATTATACAGGATTAGGGGATTAAGAGACCTCTTATTTCTACTCCAGTGTGATAGCGTCATCTTGTGGATTTATTATTACGTTACAGTTGAATTACTGTTGTAGAGGGCGCTTTGACGACACAAGACTGGTCTCCGTGAAGTTGAAGCCGTCGGCGGCCACTTTACGTTGCTATTCGCTAAACATGCTTAAATTTAAAACATTGATTTCCCCGAGGCGTTAGTTATTTTCCGTTTCTGATACTCAAACATTTGTCTGCTCAATAATTAAATGAAAGCAAATGCCAATGGGACAAAATTTGCTGCAGAATGTAAACCCAACCTGTGTAAATCATGATTCATGATACTGAGGTAATCTACTCTGAACGGTCGATGCAAACAGTGAAGTTCGTGTTTTGAGAGGATTTATTGACTCCATATATGGGTCCTGTCGTAAAAAACTCACTGATCAAAGTGTTTTCGGCGGAGAAACCTCCTCAACAAAAATAAATTGTCAGTAACATTGGCAACGTAAAACGGCTGCCCTCTGGCTTCAACCGTAAGGCGGCCAATCGTAGTCCAATGCTGTTAGAGCGGGACAGTTATCCCGGAATAAACTAGCACGCATGTCCATTTGACCCGGATGTAGTTTCGTTTTTGTTGCGACTTACCCATTTCACTAAATCCAGATAGTAAACATACACGGAATCAATCCGTTCCAAACCGACCCAAATATCCGCCACGTGCCATGTAACGACTGCTATCACAATGTAAATATTTTTCGGGAGAAGAAGGTGAGCATGTACTGAGAGGACGTGCACGTTTGATATACGGTGAGAGAAAGCAAATGTATGATTGTGCAAAACGTATTTAATTTAAATTGTCACTTTAGGTTTGTACGTCATGAACAACCTAGATGCAAAAATTATAGAAATTGAACATGTATTTCCAGGCCCTTGAAATATTATTAAAACATAGCATTTTTGATAAAGTTTGGGAAAAGTAATGGAAAATTTAATTGTGGATATTTCTGATGCCTAAAATAAAATGGTATGCGTGTGTGTGCGCAACTTTGTTATAACAACTGACTAGCCGGCTCCGTGCAACACATCCTGAGAGATTATAGTGTAGTCCGCCTTTCGCCCGTAGTCAACTGGGATAGGCTCCAGCACCCCCCCCCCCCCCCCCCCCCCGCCCCCTGCACAGGATAAACGGTGTTGAAAATTGATGGATGGATGTTTGATAATAGAGGGGAAAAAAAGAAGCCCTTAAAGAAATTCATTGCAGAATACATTAACAACAACAAAAAATCTTATGGAATTAAACATTTCTTGAGAAGTTAAAATGATTTAATCAAAAAACAAGTGGTGGTGTCAAGACTTTTTCTTCCCAGGTCCACACACTGAAAAATCAAAGGAGTCTTAGACCCATCCACCCTTGCATTGAGCAACAGCAGAATCACATTTCCATATTTAAAACCATAACATAAGAATTCTGGATTAAGATGACCTTGGCGTCTCATCTTTATCAAATGATGTGTGATTGGTGAAAACCAGGATGTGAGAGATGAGAATGAACTGCTTCTCTCCTGCTTTGTCACAGATTTTAGAAAGGAAGCATTGTAGTACATTCATTCATTCATTCATTATCCATACCGCTTCTCCTCACAAGGGTCGCGGGGCGTGCTGGAGCCTATCCCAGCTGTCTTTGGGCAGTAGGCGGGGGACACCCTGAATTGGTTGCCAGCCAATTGCAGGGCACACAGAGACAGACATTCGCACTCACAATCACATCTAGGGGCAATTTAGACAGTCCAATCAACTTACCATGCATGTTTTTGGAATGTGGGAGGAAACCGGAGTACCCGGAGGAAACCCACGCAGGCACGGGGAGAACATGCAAACTCCACACAGGGAGGCCGGGCATTGTAGTACAATGCAGGCAAATGACATTGGCCGTGTTAAATGTTCATTTTAGTTTATGCTGCAGCCCGCTAATAAATGGATGGCAGTCGTTTGTAAACCCATGATTTAAACCATCCAAACATTTTTTTACCCGGCCTGCCCCCTAAAAGAATCAGACTTGAGAATAATTTGGAGCCGAAATCATGCAAATTCAAACAAACAAAAAAAAAAAAAGAAAATGATTGTCAAAACAGTGTACGAACCCTGTAAATTAAAGTCAAAAGTATTGATATAAAAATGTGTGGTCTGCGTGTGTCAGGTTGTGATGATCATGTTTAGCCTGGTGATTTTTCTTCACAGTGTTGCAGATAACGTCCAGTAACCTCCAGCCAGAGGAAGGATGGACCCGCGTTGTAGGAGGCATGAGCGGGGCAGCAACTGGACCGACCAAGAGATCGGGGAGCTGCTCCAGCTGTGGTCCGATGACTCCATCCAGATAGAACTGGAAAGCTCACTGCGCAACCAGCGTGTGTTTGACCGCATCGCACTCATTCTGCGCGAAAAGGGCATGTATCGCACAGGCGACCAGTGCAGGGAGAAGATTAAAAAGATGAAGCTGGAATATCGTCGCATTAAGGACAACCACAAATTGAGATCTTGGAAATTTTACGATGTGATGGATCGGGTCTTAGCTAACAGACCGGCTGTGACATACCCCACTCAGGGTGGAACATTTGTTGCGCAGCAATTGTTTCAGAGCCCAGATGGAAGTGACTCGTTCTTGCAGGGGAATTCCTCACTAGCCTCCTTTGGTCCAGCTTCTTCAGGTGGGTTTCTGTTTGGTCAGCCCCCTAAAACTAAAGATCCGCTGGATGTCAAATGTGAGGAGGCAGAGGAAATTCTGTTGAACACCGATGTTGCACAACCAGATCTGTCTTACAGATCAGGGGATGAACAGGAAACAGATGGACGATCTTTACTGGGAACAGAGGATACACCGGCTCAAGGAGAAAATTCTGCTCATTCAAGAATCTCGCCTTCAGGTTGTTTTTTTAAATTACCAGTACATTATTTTTATAACAGACATTGCATCACAACATCATTGCCACTTGCGAAATTTTAACTAAGGAAAATATAGAATTCTGTATGTCCTGTACAAAGATAATACTACATTATGATTGAAACTGTCAGAGGTATATTAATTGAATGTTGACTACATTTACATGCAGTCAATAAGCCTTTCAAAAGTGGCATATTAGCAATAGTACGGTTGTACAAGGACATGTAATCACCTGCAAAAAACAAGATATTCTCATATACCCTTTTTAAAAACCTGAATAAGACCCCCAGTTACTCCTTTTCTAACCAGAGTTCATAATGCTTAGTAGAGGCATAAGATCCCCCCCCTAAAAAAGGCAACCTCTACTTCGCGAATTTCACCAATACTTAAATTTTTGGAACGTAAGCCTGACAATAAACGAGGGACCACTGTATACAGGGAGGAAATCTGTCTGCTTACACACAAAAAACTGAATTTTGATTTTCATCCATCCATTATCTGTACCGCTTCTCCTCACAAGGGTCGCGGGGCGTGCTGGAGCCTATCCCAGCTGTCTTTGGGCAGTAGGCAGGGGACACCCTGAACTGGTTGCCAGCCAATCGCAGGGCACACAGAGACAAACATCCGCACTCACAATCACACCTAGGGCCAATTTTAGAGTATCCAATCAACTTACCATGCATGTTTTTGGAATGTGGGAGGAAACCGGAGTGCCCGGAGAAAACCCACGCAGGCACGGGGAGAACATGCAAACTCCACACAGGGAGGCCGGAGCCGGGATCGAACCCACGACCTCTGAACTGTGAGGCGGACGTGCTAACCAGTCGACCACCGTGCCGCCATTTTGATTTTCAGATAAAATAAAAAAAATATAGATAATTTTAATAGATATTTTCTTTTATGCATGTGTAATATTCAATGATTTTTTTTATGTGCATATTAGATTGGATACTTGAATGTCACTGTAATGTTGAGTAGCAATTTACTGCAGTTTAAAATGGCATGTGGTCATAATGTTAAAGTTTAGAGTATTTGTACTAGGGCTGTGCAATTAATCGAAATTCAATTACAAGTACGATTATTACACTCCACGATTATGAAATTGGCATAGTCGTAAAAAACAATTATTAGTATGCATTTATATCCACCGCACTATTTTGTCTACACTAGGAAATCATACTTGAATTGATACATTTGCACCGTTTTTATTTCATATAATAACTAATTTTATAAATTTTGTTTGATCCAAAAGGAAGTTAAATAATTAGAGTGTTTCAAAGAAATGTATTTGTCGCTATACCTTTTTACGCTTAAACATTTTCTTATTTTGCACAAAAAAATAAATGATTGTTTGAATAATCGTGACTTCAGTTATTACCAAAATAATCGTGATTAATATAGTTTTCCTGCATGTTTTTTGTGTCACCCTGGTGCAACCCACCTGATTCATAATGATCAGGATAATAATACAGGTTCTGCAGACCTTGCTGATTATATGATCATTTGAATATGGTATGTTGCAGCAGCACTAGGGACGGAATTGGCCACCCCTGCTTTAGACGATTTTGATTCACACAACATCCAACTAGGATTATTAGAACCCTGACATAAAGTGGAAAGGGAAATAGCATGAGACTATTAATAGCAGGAAAAAATGTTTGCCTGTCAGATGTAAATGCTATGACAAAATTGAGTCAAGTTTATTTATATAGCCCTTAGTACCAGAAAAGTCTCAAAGGGCTTCACATGCCCACAAATATTAATGACATCCTCTGATCTTAACCCCCAGGAGGACTTGGAAATAAATAATAAAAGCGTAAATTAGGCCAACGTAAAGTAGACACCATACTGAGTACTATTAATTGCTACAAATTATTTTAAGACCCCCTTTGCAGCCCAGCTACATAATAATAAAAACGTTGACTTATTGATTAGGCATCAACATCAAGTCCGTCAGAGATGCCAATCAGCCAAAAGAGGGCAGCAGAGAGAAGTAAATTGGGGAATCGTGTTGTGGTCAGCACTTCCATCCATGCATCCATATCAGAGGCGCTTATCCTCACAAGGGTCACGTGCACCCTGAACTGGTTATATTATAGTAATTGAGCATTGCATTTGAATCTGTTGAGCTACTGTCTTTTCCATTTTAAGAGTTAATAGAAACTCATGTAGTTATATTCAAGGTCATATTTCCCTCTCTTTACCTGTTTTGCCTCTCCCCATGTGGTCCCTGGTGCCCTTCTGCCTATATGGCCCATTGGGCCATTTTGTCACCATTGTCAACTGAAAATGAGATCACAGACCCTCAGGGCTGAGATAACGACCAATCACGGCTCACCTGTTTTCCGAAGCTGAGCTATGATTGGTCGTTACCTGAGACCTGAGCATCTGTGATGTCATTTTCAGCCGACAGAAGTGACACAATGGCCGCCCTTAGAGATGGCTAAAAGGGGTGGATTTTGTTGCTTAACCCATTAAGGCCTAAAGCGCCTTTCTCAACAGCTCCCCAAAACCTAAGGCCGCCTTTGGAATTACCCTTGAAAACCTGAAGTTCTCCCAGAAATTCAACACTTATAAAATGATTAATATCTCCTAGCCCCTGTCGCAGACAGAAACATAATTCCAAAAGAATTAAAGAGCTTAGACGTGTGGCTTTCACACGGGCAGAATTTATCATTATTTACTGTTTCAATCGAAGATGTAAAAATAACGTGTCAGTGCAAGAGAAGCACTATTTTAATTGAAAAAAAAAATTGAGTAGTAATTACCATCCTCTATTCTGTTACAAAGATGTCAATATCGTAATTGTCTACAAACCATATCATATCACGTTCGACTGGTTCCACTGGTCGTGCACGTCGTCTATATATCACTGCCGTTACTTAGTTTAATCAGAGCTCCCGGCGATCGACGGTGTCCGCCATTAGCCTACCTATGGCTCGGAAAAATTCCACGACATCCGCCGTTTGAATCAATTTTTCGACTAATTATTACATCCCTATCAAACACACAAACATACCGTTTTATGTTTTATTTTGTATGGAGACATGTTATGCAGCAATCTTTCCATCTCGTGCTTTTCTCATGTCCACAGGTTTAACCGACCTGAACATTGCCTCGTCCGCTTCCCACGTAGGCGATGTTCCTGTGCCGCATGACACGTCTGGGGTGGGCCTCTCTCCCCAGCCTGTGTTAAGACAGAGGAGCCGTCGTAAGGCAGGCAGTGGAAAGTGTTGCAGCCAAGGCCCCCTCAACAAAGCTCTCGCCAGCTTCCTCATGTGGCAGCAGTGTGCTGAAGATCGCCTCCTCTCCTGGGAGGAGGCGCGGCTAGAGAAGGAGTTGCAAGCTGATGAGCGGCGACAGCAGCAAGAAGAGAGGAGAGTTGAACGGGAGCGCCAGCACGAGCTGCACCTGTTCAGCATGCTTACTGGGGCGTTAAGTGCAGTCAGACAGGGTGCTGTGACCACAGAAACAGCACCCACTAACACCCCCGTCTCCCTGCTAGATCATCACTCAGCTTTAGTGGCGACATCAACTGCTTCCTCTGCGCCCTCCTCATCTCGACCGCATACACAGACTCCCCCTACACTCTCTGTTTCCACGAAGGGGACAATAAAGTCAGAGCTGCGCCCATCAGTCAAGACCTGCACAACATCTGAGAGTGCTTTGGCAACTGTGAGCGGTGCGAAGTCTCCTGAGGCCAGCGTGTACCTGTCCAATCGTGGTAACAGTATTCGACAGCATCAAGGCATCCTCCAGGAAGGCTTTGCTTCCTATTTAGCCAACAGATATGACATAGACAACCCTAATGTGAGTCCAGTTTTCCAGTGCCGCTAACATTTAGCAGATGTTCTAAACACAAAAGTGATTACAGTTGTCACTCTGTGTCCCCGTGTCTCAGGGTGTCATCAATATGGGCACAAGCGAGAACAAGCTCTGCTATGATCTCCTTCACAAACGAGTAATATGTGCTTGAGTTCTTCTATTCATTCTATTCTATTCTATTCATATTTTGATGAACTTTGTCATACATGAATACAATACAAAGACCGTACAATTTCACTTACCTTTCCACTGCAGTTGACCCAATCTGACATGCTGCATGTTGAGCCAGCACTGTTGCAATATGGTGACTGGAGGGGACATGCATTGTAAGGGATTTGCTTTTATTTATTCAAAAAAAAGAAAATAAGGACAATTTCCGAATAATTCGTATTTCAATCTTGTTCTTTCAGCCTGAGAGAAGTGGTTGCTGAGTTTCTAACTCATTACTGCCGTTCTACAAAGAGATTGAAAGCTGACAATGTGAGTGGAATTTATTTTATAATCTAATGGCCATTGGTTAAATGCTCAATTTTGCCAGGATTTTATTACATTTACTTCCAAGAGGAAGTGAACACAAACATTTTTTTTCTGAAGAATATCTTCTATGCAGGTCCAATAGTTGAAACAAGGCATTCTGATAAATATTGGGTTTGTGGAATAAGAGTTAATCCACCCGTTTTTAGGCTTATGTAACGGCCAATCACTGCTCACCTGTTTTATGAAACTGTGCCATGATTGTTCGTTGCCTGAGCCCTGAGCAATTGTGATGTCATTTTCAGTTGACAGAAGTGACAAATTGGCCGCTGCCGAGATGGCTAGATTTTCCTGCTTAACTCTTATTCCACAAATGCAATCTTTATCATAATGCCGTGTTTCAATTAGTGGGCTTGCATAGAACATATTCTTGAAAAAAATGTTTGGGTTGATTTTTCTTTAATATAAGTGTCCAATAGATTGCTTCTACCCCACCTCGGCATAACAGGTTTTGTTTGCATGATTGCTGAGGATTGCTTTGACATGCTGTGATGAATTGAGCAATGTCATCATAGTCAACGTATTTATTTGGCATTTCTGAGCAACAACATTCTTCAGTAGTCACATGAAAATAGAGTGCAAGTTTATCATAGTCAGGTAGCAGTTCCATTATAATAACGTAATAAATATGTGGCAAACAAAGACATTTGACATCAATAGTCTAGTAAGTGAATGTTGACGATCATAAACAGCAATAGATTGGGAACTCGCATTTTGAAGATATTCACCACACAATGAAGAAAGTCATCGTGTTGTTTTTACATACATGCAGATAGATTGTGCAGAAAACATACAGTACTTTGACAGTTTGGACCTTCACTTGAGAGAACTGCACAGTTTTACACACACAGTATTGTTTTGTGTCTTGCGTAGGGGCACCGTAACCCCTCCCAGTTAAATTAACCCCTCCCAGTTAAATTTCAAATTTTATTGCTTGATGGGAATTTCAATTTACACTCTGTTCATTTTTGTTGCACCCCACAGAGAACAAGACTCGACATGCAGACGCAAATAGAGATGTCAGACTGATAGGCACACAATCGAGACCCTTAGTTGAGGTTGGCTGGGTTCTGTACCTTGCTCATTGGCACCTCCACAGAAGTCAGGATCCAGACTAGCATATCACCAACAACCAGTTGTATTAGGTTTTTTTTGGCAGCTTTGTTTGGGGTTCTTAGTATGACGTTGATTGATATAGCTATAACAAGCCTTATTGGCGGTTTGCTCTAAATATGACCGAGTAGATGAGCAGTTTTTGCTGTATTGAAGAAGGATGAAACTAGTGAATGTAACCAAAAACGAATGAGGATGTTGTTATTGGTCTCATTTTCACAAGGATTCACTCCCTGCTGGATTTGCAGGCTTTAGGCAATCCTCCAACAAATTTAAACTGTGGTGGGAGGGTTGGTTGGGGTGGTGCACTCCTTTTTTTTTTTTTTCTTTTCTTTTCTTTTTACAGCGGATGGTGCCAATTCAGGTCATTTGAGTTACTTGATTGGCCAAATCGCCATTCAGTTCAAGTTTAGTACCTTGATTCATTTGTGCATCATCAGGACCTCTTTGCTACCAGCAAGGTTATTTTCAGCTGTGAAATAACACAGTTCATTCGTGTACTTATTCAGGTTGTGGTGATGAATGGATGTAGTGCCCTCTTTTCGTGCATTGCAGCAGTCATTTGTGACCCAAAAGGTAGGTCCCCAAATGCACATATAATACATAGCTTGTTTTCGCACTCAAATAATTGTAATACTGTATCACTGAAATTGGAAGATGCACCAAAACAATTTAGTGGTAACAACTGACATGTAATAACATCTTATTGCCAGTGTGTTGGCTCACCATTTAACAAATCAGTTTACCACTGGAAATTTTATAGAAGAGTTTGCATGTACCAGGGTGGTTGGAAACATCATTTTAGGGGGAGCCTAGTAACAAAATAGAGGGAAAAAAGTCTGCTAGTTGTCATTTAAAGGGGAACTAAACATTTCATCTCCCTTCGTGTACTCGCTTATCGGGCAAGTTGGCAAGAATGTGATGTGTTGCATTATTGACGAAGAACATCGTGGAGTTAGTAAATATTAACCAACGACAAGCTACATTTTTAATCTCATTACATGTAACAAAGTTAAATAGCACAACCATGATCATAAACATCATCATCTATGTGGACTTACTGAGTTTTGAACTGATCTGCATCCTTTTTTTCAGATCTCTCAAGAAGTTGATGTATTACGTTTTTACTCTTCGCTGCACTTTTTTATTCTCTGATGACCGTTGCATGTTTTCCATCTCAGCCATGATCTACACAGGATCAAATGAGTAGACTTTCTGAAATCTGTCAGCTGACACAGTTCGATGTGTATTGCTGTATTAGCAAGTAACTCTCTCCGAGCGCTTCAACGTCACTTCCGGTCTGCAGCTGATAATGATTTCGCTCAACATAGTATTTACATTGATTGATTATTCTGTTTGATTCTTATTCCATGAAAGCTGTAATAGAATACAGTGATTAGTGCTGGCACATACAGTGTATTTTTGCTTTACGTCGTTGGGGGGTTCAGTTACTCTTTAGAGCGGAAGTCTACCCAAACATATTTTTTCAAAAATCTGTTCTATGCAGGCCTACTAGTTGAAACAAGGCATTCTGATTAATATTGCGTTTGTGGAATATGAAAAATCCACCCGTTTTTAGCCATCTCAGGGGTCGGCCATTTTGTCACTTCTGTCGACTGAAACTGACATCACAACTGCTCAGGGCTCAGGTAACGACCAATCATGGCTCAGCTTCAGAAAACAGGTGAGGTGTGATTGGTGGTTACCTGAGCCTTGAGCAACTGTGATGTTATTTTCAGTCGACAGAAGTGACAAAATGCCGCCCCCTGAGATGGCTAAAAGTGGTTGTGTTTTGCTGCTTAACGCATATTCCACAAAACAGGTAAGCAGTGATTGGCCGTTACATAAGCCTAAAAACGGGTGGACTAACTCTTATTCCACAAACCCAATATTAATCAGAATGCCGTGTTTCAATTAGTGGGCCTGCAGGGAACATATTCCTGAAAAAAACGTTTGGTTTGACTTCCTCTTCAAGCACTACATATACAATACAATACATATTACATTTTATGAGAAAATATTTCCTCATCCCATGTCCAAGTTGCATTGTCCATCAAAACACAATGTTTTTTTTCTTCTTTTTTGTAGATGCCATTCTCATTCCTAGCCCTTTCTATGGTGTTATTACTGAGGACCTGCATTTGTATAGTGACGTGAAGTTGTTTCATGCCCCTCTCGACTGTGAGGTAGAAACATACATCTTGGATTTATTATTTGCTTCATATAAACAGTGGATATACAGTTGGGCCCCCAAATATCCGTGATTCGGCTTTTACAAATTCTCTTATTCTGACAATTTTTTTTTCTCACTGAACCACTTGCTCATCTTTTTTTAAATAAGATCTGTTTTTATTTGCAATATCCCCTCATATTTTTTTTCCATTGCAATTATAAGAGAGTTTTAATTATTCACAAATGTGTCCTATCTGCAGGAGGGCTTGGTCCCTTTCCCCACAAACATCGGGGGTCCACTGTACTTCCTTAACTATACATGCAACAACACTCTGTCATGTTGCACTTTACCTTAAGGTGCACCAATTAATGTGGTCTTTCTGTTGATGTTGAGACCTGCCTTCTTATTTTTGGAAAACATTTATAGGATGGTGATAAAGGTGGTCGACTTTTTCACCTCACCGTGAGCAAACTGGAGGAAGCTGTACAAAGGGCTAAGCAAGAGGTAATCCATGCATGCGTTTGTTTCACAGTTAATATTTTGAGAAACTGCAAACCCATCTATAGCCAATTCTGAAAAACAGTTTCGGAAGAATCCCCCCACATCCTGTTTCACTGATGACCAATTGTTGCTTTTTCAAATAGGGGGCGAACATTCGGGCTATCATACTGATGAACCCCCACAATCCTCTTGCTGACATCTACACCCCAAAGGAGATGCTTTCCTTCTTGGAATTTGCCAAAAGGTGTGTCTTTCCCCTCAGTTAACACGTGCTGTGGTAAAGTAGAACCAGAGCTGGGCAGTCCATCCCTGGGCCGGACCGGTCGGACCATTTTGGGGCAGGGGGCGGTGGCTGACAAATTTTACAAAAAGGGCTGGACTAAGCATGGCCAGAAGTGGATTTTAGTCTGGCCCCCTCATGCATGTGACGTGCTCGTGAGGCGGCCAATTTTCATCTCAGCCTACTCGGTGAAAGGCTTCTTTTTAGGCTTCTTTCTACTCCCGCAACGGCGAGAGCGACAACTGCAGCATTGATTCACATAACCGACGTATTGTGCTGTTGGCGACAGGTCTGCAACACATGCCACGCACAGATCAGGAATTATTGCTGCTCTGCTCGGTCCATTGTGTCACATGTTGCGATGACATACGGTTTCCCACACGGAGGAGAGAATGCACCACGCAGCTCGTTGCTGCTGCAAAGCAAACTGGAACGGGGCGGGGGCCGACAATGTTTATGAATATGGCCGGAGGGTCGCGGACGGACCGGCAAAAAAGGGTCAAGTGCCCAGCTCTGAGTAGAACATACCATATAACAGAGGGTAACATGCAGTGGATATAAAAAACACACCCCTGCGGAAATGCCAGGTTTTTGTGATTATAAAAAAAATGAGCCCATGATAATGCATTTCAAAACTTTTTTTTTTTTTCACCAATAATGTGATCTACACACAGACTAAATTGTTAGTAGCCCTCTGTTCGTGACAGACAAATCCACAGTGGTCACAGAAATAATTTTCTTTATGTATCCAAATGCATTTCAGGAATACCACCCGCCCCCTCAAAAAAATCCTCCTATATAACGACAATATGACTTGTCAATTCTGAACTCAGCCACAACCCAGTCATAAGGGTATATACACGTTTGGGCAACCACATTATTTTGCAAATTTTCTTTCACTCCCATTTTTTTTTGTCCAGTTCAATGTACAGATACAATCCACACTAATGAGGGATTTTTTTAATGGTTAACCTTCTCTCTCTCTCACTTGTCATGTCATGTTGTCTCTGTTGTAAAACAATCTGCATACTTTTTTGCCCTATATATTGTATGGTTATGTTACACTAAATATATCTGTCTTTTGTTTTAGAAATGAGATCCATGCCATCATAGATGAAGTGTACATGCTGACGGTGTTTGATGAATCAGTAACATTCCACAGCGTTCTCAGTCTGGAAAGGTGCGGTGTTAACCTATCCTCTTTATTATTACTCATGTATAGCCTTTATCGTGATAATTATGGCTGAACATCGCCTCTTAACTGCTAATGATGTGCCCTTATTTCAGTTTGCCCGACCCACAGAGGACACATATAATGTGGGGGCTGAGCAAGGTACTTGCTGTGCTGCATCGCATTATGTGAAGGACTTTTTTTTTTTTTTTTTTTTTTTTTTTTTTTTTTTTATGACTCCTGACAGAACTGTAAATTCTCTGCTTTTCCTTGCGAAAGATTTGCTGTCAGTGCTGTTTCGCTTGTTGACTTCATTTTGCCCTTTCCAGGACTTTGCAATGTCTGGAAACAGATTAGGCACTCTGTATACTGAAAACCAAGACCTTGTGGAAGCTATGACCAAATTGGGCTCATTGCATGGTATCTCTGGGACAGTTCAGCATCAGGTTGCAAAACTTCTTCAGGACAGAGGTATGGTTCGATGCCTTGTTGACAACATGCGGTTGTACTTTTAACATCAATGTTGTTTGCTACACTGGAATGTGCGCACTGAGCCAATGTTGTTTTTTTCGTCAGGTTTCAAGGTGGAAAACGGTCTTGCCAACAATTTTAATGGTCTTGAACCGTTTTTCTTGTCGCAAACAACTTGGTTAATTAACATGGTCAAAATTTGATTGCGACAAGAGGGACGGTTTGCAACCATTAAAACTGTTTGATAATATGTGAGTTTGATAATGTGTGATAAAATGTCTTTCTAACTGTTGACAACATACGGGCTTTACTGTACAAAACATGACATGTTTGTATGACATACCAGGAGACTATTTAGAAATTGTTACGTTTATTTTTCCTTTGAAATTGCTCGTATGACAAGTGGCATATACTTGATTGTTCAGTGAAGTTGTGTTATTGAACTGTTTGTTGCCTTTTCTAAGCCTTATGTAACTTTTTTTTTTCAGGGCAACATGCGCACTCATTTCTGTAACATTGCTTAAATGTCTAACTACCTCGCAAATATGTCAATAACTCAAATTTATGTTTTGACATAGAAATTGTGTACTGCATTCAAACCCATTTTACCAAACACCAATTATATGAAATAATATGTATTTACTAGGGATGCTCCAATCGGCCGATTTTCGTGAAAAGTTACGTGATTGGAATATTCGATCAAAGCCTTTTATTGCCGATCGAAACATCCGATCACCCGTAGCTCATGCTTGGCTGCCGCGAGACGAAATGGCAAAAAAGGTGATTTGTTTAATACGCAACAACTTCCCTCTGTGCAAAAGCATCACTCGCGCCGCCCTGCGCGCAACCCCGCCCGCCCGTGCGAGCTACCTTTACTCCAATTGAAACGCGCCGCCAGAAAGGCTCACAAACGCAGCCGCGCCTCCGCTGCGAGCAGAGGGGAGGGACGCAACACAAGGCTGCGAAGCATGAGCTGCGGGTGATCGGATGTTTTGATCGGCAATAAAAGGCTTTGATAGAATATTCCGACCACCGAAGTTGGTGTGAACATAGCATTGTCTGCTGTGTGTGTGGAGTTTGCGTAATACTGTAGATGCCATGAAAAGGTCCCTCGCGCGGGGAACATGGCCAAAAGTTTCAACACAACCAACTTAATCCGACATTTGAAGAACAAGCAATTGGGAGACTATGGTGAGTTTACGAGGCTCACTGCATTGAATAAAGTCAAGGCAGAGACAGCGCAGTATAAGTGGCATTATTGCCACATGCAGGGAGACGCATTGTAGGTCACTGGTGGGCAACAGACCCACTATATCATTCTATAATTCACAAAAAGATTAACGGTGACTTTTTTCTCGTTGACAATTGCACAAGAGAGTTTGTCTATGCATAAGACAATAAAGTTCCTGAGTCGTTTCAATTTAGGAACTCATGGAATAGTTTATTCAAACGAAACCTGCATGTGACTATTTTTTCAACTTTGATTCTATTCTGAACCAAGCAACGTTTAGGTGGCATGTTATTTATTTGACTTTTTGCATAATTAAGCCTTTTGAGAGAAAGAGATCTGTTAAAAAGTGTGTTACTAAAAGCTGGTAAATGTAAGTTTTTTCAGTTATCTTTGTGACTGAGTAATTGTTGTATTGTGCCAGCAACGGTTTTGTATTTCTTCATGCTTTTGAAAATATATATAGATTGTTGTCCTCCCAAAAAATTCAGATAATATTGCATAATAGCAGTCACCATAAATAAATGGAAAAATATAGATATTCCATGTGATCGGTATCGGTCGATCTCACTCATGCATGATCGGTATCGGTGTCATAAAACCTGATCGGAACATCCCTAGCATTTACATTTAGAATACATTTGCTTTGAGCCTTTTTGCCGACGCAGTTCATGAACAGAGGCTTGATCAATGGCAAGGGTGTCTCTGAGTCTCTGATCACGTTTCAAGTCTGTCTTGGACAATCAGATATTAATGCTTTTAAAATCTTCTAGATTGACACTAATACAGTGCAACATAGAATTTTGCAAACTAAAGGTCACTTTATCGGGTGGCACTTTGTTAAATGTGTTAATCCTGGTTGTAGAAGACCCAGCTTGCATAGTTCAGGTCAAAATGTATAATTACGCTATAACGTGTGTCTCTCTCTATTACATCCGACGGACGTCTTGGTGCCGCAAGTCATGCTGCACAAATATTTGCAACACAATGTACACTACTCCTGTGAAGCTAATGACACTTCACGCTGTCATGTTGTAGAGTGGATAAGCAAGGAGTTTTTGCCTGAGAACAGACGCAGATTGAAAGCTGCTCATTGCTACCTGACGGATGAGTTGCAGACAATGGACATTCGCTACCTGGACAGGCCTGCTGCTTTCTATGTCTGGGCTGACTTCAGGAAGGTAAATTGACCAAGGTCACATTGTGATGTCGTGGATGCTAGGGTTGATAATCAAATGCTAATTTGTGCAGAGGTAATTGGATTGCAAGGAGAAAGTCATTGTCATTCAAATCTTTTTATTCACAAGGTTTGATGTGACTTCCTTGTCTGTTTTGCTAGTTTCTCAGATCCTCCTCATTTGAGGAGGAGTTGCGGCTGTGGCGCTGCTTCCTCAAACACAAAGTTGTATTGAGCTGTGGACAAGCCTTCTCCTGCGCTACACCTGGCTGGTTTCGCATCGTATTTGCCGACCATCAGCACCACCTTCAACTTGGTCCGTCATACTAAAGAGTAGTAATATTTACTATAGCCCACTGTGTATATGCCATTGTCCTCAAATGAACTAGAATGTGTATTTTTTTTTTATTATTTTAGTAATGAACCCCTGCTATTTATAGAGGATAGGGATCAAGCCCTGCTGCGAATAGTGAATGGCAAGTGATTGCCCCCCCCAAAAAAATATTATATTTGCCTATAGGATGGCAGGAGCAGCTAAGAAATACTTTTATTGCTTTGGCCTGAGCAGAAAAACAGAAAAAGTGAGTTCTTCAGTAAATAATAAAGGATAGGTTATAAAATAAACACATGCATGACTGTGAATTTGCAAATGCTGAGATGAGGATATGTTATCATTTATCAGTCATTAGCACTTCAGTGTGGCTAACAATGCAACATAACATTAATACATTAATACAATACAATCAATTTACTGCCAAATACACATTGCAATGTGTACATTTCTATTTGTAAGATGTAGTTTTTGTTCAAGTGAAGAAATGCCTTCTCTGCTGAGAACATTTCCTGCTTCTCTACTAAAAAAATATGATGAGAAAAGATACCTAGGGGAGTTTACTCTGTCAAGATTTTACCTGAAACTTTAAAGCAGAAGGAGTTCCTGGTGAAAATGTATAAAATGAGCACTCAACCTTTTGCTAACTGCAAAATCATTTAGTGAATAGCTTTGATATTACTTGCGTTTATCCTGTCATAATATCAGTTCATATGTTAACTGAATACCAATTACTGACTGCTTTTGTGCTGAATTCGTTTCTATTGTTTTAGGACTGAAAAGAATTGGCGAGGCCTTGAAAGAAATCAAAGAAAGCAGTACCAACAGGGATTCCTTTATTATCAAAGAAGCCAGTAAGGAGAGCAAGAGAGCAGTGAAAGAGGACAGTGCACCTTCAGACAATGCTACAATTGAAAATTCAACATCATCCCCCCAGAGCAAGTCATCAGACCAGCTGAAGGAGAAGGCCAGTTCTGTTCTTGACACAAGCTCGCTGGGCCCTGATGAGTTTGTGTTGCTGGACTGCCAAGCCGCTAAGCCTGCAGAGAGCCTGGACTCTCTGATTGGTACGCTCAAGCATCAAATCCGCTCTTCTGATTGGTTGGAAAAGAACACGCCAGAGCGGTCTGCAGGGGAGGACCCAGAGATTCTTGACGTGTTTAAAACTCTGTTGGCACGAGCCAGAAAGTAGAGTTATGCATAAACAGGCGAAGATGTGGCTGCCAAATTACAGTGAGCAGCACTTATCAGAATCCCTCTTGTCGCTTTATCTTCATGGCACAAAGCTCAACATGAAGACCCAAAAGGACGCAGTATATTTATTTTACTTTTTTTGGGGGGGGGGGGGGGGGGGGGGGGGGCTCTAGCGGAGAAAAGGATAGGAAGAACTTGGCAGCTTTCGGGTCTTTATATCTGCAATGATGCCTTATAGTTGAGATTTTATGGGAGACATGTTTGCCTTGCAATCCATCCATATCAGTATATTTGTATGCTGAATTAAATGACAAATAAAACAAAACAACATTTTTTTTCACTATAAGCCTATTTCATTTTATTCAAATTTTCCTTACATTCACTCATAACAGCAAAGTTTTCCTTTGTTTTTATTTTTTTAACCTTTATCTAGCCAGTACGGCAATTGAG
Source organism: Filicampus tigris (assembly GCF_054856515.1). NCBI lineage: Eukaryota > Metazoa > Chordata > Actinopteri > Syngnathiformes > Syngnathidae > Filicampus > Filicampus tigris. Next base: position 8,452,739 of record NC_141220.1, read on the forward strand.
AATAGATTCTCCTTTGCAATGCTGACTTGGCTGCATTTACTGTAAATGTGTATTGATAATCTTTCATCTATAATTATAGATACCTGCCATCACCACTAAACAAGTGAATTGAACAGACTTGGTACCATTTTGCAGTTATAACAGCTTACACTTTTGTCTGTATGTGTATGTCTATAAAAATGTTCATTGACTCATCCAGCTCAATGATGCAAGACTTGAGCGCCTGGCTCGCAATTTTTGCAGTAGTGCTTCCCAAAACTGTTTGATAAGCTTAAGGCCAGGGCTCCTGGGTTCGACCACACCAAACTCATCCAAGCATTACTGCATATTACTTTGTGCACCATGGCTGCCATAATTGAACAGAAAAAGACATTCTCCAAACTTTTCTCATAACGTTGGAATTAAAGATTGTCCAAATTGTCATTGGAAAATGAAAATTCAAAAATGCTGTGAAAGGGGGTCTTTCCAAACTGGGATTGAAAGAAAAAAGAAAGAAAAGACAGCGGTGTTTTCCATGTTGATGCTGTATTTTTATATTTTATCATCTACGTTAAGTACAGAGGTAAAAAAAAAACACTTTCAGTTTCATATTTGATGTCAAGTTGATGGTTTAGATACGGTACTTTACAACTTAGGAAAAAAACTTGTGTGGGCAGTAGAGGTTCTGCTTCAAGAATGGAAAGTGAAGAGAGCGATAGTTGAATGACAAAGGGGAGCGATTTGTGATGACACTTTAAACAGTCAAGAGTGTGCTTTTCTCACTATTCTGCCATGCATAGCAGTGCCACCGACAAAGTAGGCTACTGTATCTGTGTCTCACACAAATATGAGTGCACAGCTTGCCCGCTTTTGAATTATTTTTTAAATTTCCAAACCGTTTTCTTTGGCAGTTCTTAATGTAATCCCACAAACTTCTGCTTCCTCAATTAGGCCTAGCGCTTGTATTTTTCACTTTCAACGTGAGATAATGAGCCACAGAGATGTCACAGGAATATGTCGATACAACTAGGGGAGATTCCACTTGATTGTAGGCGGAGGATGACGAAGGGGTTGGTCTGGGGGTTGAGCACGTACTGCAAAAAATGAATATGTGAGTCAAGGTGTTGGATATCGTAGAGTAGAGGTACAGCCAAGAAAGGCTGATATGCTTTGATTTAGCTTCGGACTGTTATATTATTTCTAACAGCTTGAACAAAGGTAAGGTAGTCCATTCATTTGACGTCATTATACTAGTTATCATTAACATCAATGTGAACTTTAAGAGATCTGTTAACCTGAAATGTTCACTTCTATTTACCCTCTCTTAGTGCTCTATAAACATGAAGTTGCCAGAATTAAAGGACACAATCAGTCGATTCAGATTCACACAGTCTTGTGTGGGGCTTAGTGGTTGCCTGTTTGTGTCCTATGCAGTCTGGACACCCTTCTGGTTAAAGGATGGCGGACTCTGGACTGAGTGGAATAACACAAAGGGTGACCGTGGCAGTCATGGTGTGGTCTTCAATGGTGAGCATCAAATCCCAATTAGGGTCTGATAGCTTTCAGACATAAAGCGATGTCGAACATAATTGTCTGTCTTGTCTGTGACGAGTCAGGCTTAGGGAGTCGTACCACATGGTAAACACAGGAGTCTTTTCTGAAGAAGTAAACAAGTTTGAACTTGTTTCTGTGCAGAGACATGCATTCTTTTTATCAACCGTTTACATTTGGTGGAGAAGAGACATGCACTTGAGCAGCTTGAAAGTAGTTAAAAACCTCACATTTATTTACACGTTTTTTAATTTGTAAACTATTTGTTATTGTTTGACAGTTGCTGTTTGTTACAGGCATGTCAAACAATTTTACGAGTTCCACACCTTAGTTATGGTTTCCCTCCAAAGGCCATAAATAATGACTGTGAAAAACATGAACGTCAGCTCATCATATTATTCTATATATTTTTAACAAATAATTAAATCCAGGGTCAGGACTTTGACGCCTATATTTGTTTTACAGTAACAAGCTCCAAACAGTGGCACATTGTGGCCCCAGATTTGTGTTTTGGCACGTGAAAAAAATAAAGGTGTGGATCTATTAAATACTAATTTAAAAAAACTAGACCAGCCACAATATTATCACCACTTGCATTTTAAAATGAAATCCAATACAAACATTACATCAGATATTTGGCCTTTACAAATATCCCAATTTTCAGTTTTGATTGACACTGTCAGAGACAGTTATTGAACATGTTCATTAACGTATTTGTAGTTCTCAGCCGTGCACAACTGCACTGCATTTTGGACTAGATGGATGGAAGTAATTCAGCAACCAACATATTGCACAGTGGACACATCTCATTATGATGCTGTACATTTCTACACCACTTCAAAACGCTATGACAATGATAATCAAATTGTTAAATTAGCATGCTGCAGCTCAAGAGAGCATTATGATTTTAGTAAATGCAGAATATATGGCACAGCTCTTTTATTGGATGTCATATTTTGGAATTGGTCATATCCCTGTGGCTAGGAATTGCTGCAAGGAATGTATTCAGCTTGAACTTGTTATTTCATAAAATCATATTTTGTATAATGTAAGCAGACAATATTCTCTTTTAGTTGTTTCCTAACCCTTGAGCCAAGGTACATATTTTACATTAAAAAATCTTACAGCACATTGAACAAAAAATGTCAAAATGTATGTCAATGGAACTGATGATCTTGTTTCAGTTTATTCACAAATTCACTTACTCTGTGAATTGAGGGCCTTTTAGCAAAGAAAGACTATTGTATGAATGGTTATTCTCTGTCATACAATTTAATTGTTCGGCATGCCTGCCCCTATTCATGATATGTCGCTTGCATAAGCAGATTAGCAAAGATTTTTTTGTAAATATTGAATTTCAGACAAATTAAGTGAAATTTGATATACAGCATTCCTGTGGCACAACAGCACACTCGTTTGGAATCATTGCTCTTTTGGACTGAAATCTGAGGTGATTGTTCACAAAATGATATGCAGAATGAACAACATTTACAGCAAGAAAGCACACTTTTCTTGCGGAAGTTTGAAGAAATGCACACTCATTTTGACCTGTCTTTATTTTGTGCCTGTTGTGATGCAGCCCTGGAAGCAGAGAGGGTGTTTGGGGTTCTGTCTTTCCTGTTGGCCTTGAGCACTGGAGCTCTCTCGCTGGTCTTCGCCCTCTGCTGGACATCAGAGACAGTGCGCTCCTACGCCAACACTCGCTCTCTGCTTATGGCAGGGCAAGCGCTCTATCCCACCACCTTGTTGCTTCTCACCATGTCATCTACAGGTAATGGCATTACATGCCCAATATTACTTTCATTTGACTGAACAACACTGTCAGAAATATGGGGACAATAGGGGTCAGTTTTTAACTAATGCGGCCAAGTAATTGTCAGGTAAAGGACAATACGTAACCCAGTGCTTTATTTTTCGAATGCATATTTTATTTTAAACAGGGTAGTTGTGTACCGGTAGTTGTGAAATGCTGTATTCACGCCCACGGGGTGAATACAGCGGGGATGCTTGAGTGGACTGCATTGATTATGTATCTGAGGTGGGCATTCTATCACTACTGATGGAAGGTATGTAAGATATTTTACTGGTTTGCATTTCAATGCAAATATTTAATACCCTTGAGAATTGAAAGATAATTGCACTTAAATGTGCTTTAATTATTTTTGCTCTAACAACATCACAATATCAGTAGCATTTTTTTTAAAAAACACGATAATATCCTTTCTCAATTTTGAATATATAATGTTTACTTCCTTAATTTTCTAATATATTGGTGTACTGTAGGCTAAATACCTAAAAAAACAACAACAACATTTTTTTTTTTAATTTCTGCATGCATTTGCAAATACATTCAAATGTATTTGGCAGTCAAAAATGTTTACTCCACATTGGCAGTTCCACTCTTCTGTACAGATGTGATATTTTAAACGTATTTTCTTTTCTAAATACTTTTTCACAAGGGAACAATACAATACAACTTTATTTATATAGCGCATTTCACAAATGGAAGATATCTCTCTGCTGGATCCGGTTGGACATTGTTGCTATCTTGTTGTATGACTATTACTGTAAATGTAGCACACTTTCTGAATAAAATCCTAAAAATAGACTTGTTTTCTTTTAACCTCCAAACAGAATTTGTCGTGTAGGTTTGGGTTCAATTCAAGAAGACTTTAATGTGCTGCATTTACATACCCTCAAGGGCAGCTTGTATTTAAATAGACTTTTTAATTTCCTTGTTCATTATCATAAAAACACTTTTGTAAAGCTCTAGGCATCCAATAATAGGCCTTAATGACCTTTTTAAATTTGTGACTATTGGTTTTGCCACTCTTTTTTCCCTCCATTGGCAGGTTTCTTCTTCCTCCTCAGCTGGTCCATTTTCACCTATCATCACTACGAAGAAATTTACCAGGACTTCTCCATGCTAGGCTCGTCTTACTGGCTGGGGGCTTTAGGCTGGATCCTACTGTTGGTTGTGGAAATGGCCATCTTCCTAGCTGAGCAAGCTATTGTGCCAGACATCCTAGAAGACCTGGAAAAGGCAGTGGAGTCATGGAGGATCACCTCTCGGCCGAGTCGTAGCTTCAGTGATGGTTGCCCTCACCCTATGTTCAGTAAAAGTAAGCTAGCTCCAAAGAGGTACGTGTCAGTACCTTGAGTGGGCTACAACCCTTGCATGTGACAGAGAACATGAGTGTAGTAGTTTCACATGAACATGCTCCGCCTCCCG